>NC_022028.1:269249-271652 GCF_000317375.1 Microtus ochrogaster | reverse complement strand
ATTCTACCACTGAGCCACACATGTTCCACTCCAAATGAGCCTCTCTTTTGCAAGCAAGCCTTGATGGGCTTTTCCTGCCTCTGTCATTGCACTGTCTGTGCTGTTGGGAACTTGGTGAGAATGCCCGTGTATGGAAAACTTCCGTGCTCCAGCTGGAGTGGATCCAGTGTAGTGGGACCAAGATATTTCATTAGTGCACTGAGGCACACCCAGAATCTCACGGGTTTCTAAAGTAAGTGCCGCCCTGCCATGATTAATACACTGTTTTCTGCTTAGCGTATTTAACGGAGAAAAATTATCTTAGTAGTCTTTTGTAAATGACAGAGGCCTACTACCTGTTTCTTACTAGGGGGCAGAAGAGCCAGTAGTGTGTTGATTCTCAAGGCTGCCATGTCACAGCGGGAAGAAATGGGGCTTTATCTAAAGATGACTTAGGAAGCTGTGGGCTTTCTGGTAAGTTCTATCTCACTTATGTCACCTCCTGACTGATGTGTTTGCTGTTTGTCTTCTCTATCTCTACCTGTTAGAATCTAAGTTCCCCAAGGCTTTCTTCATGCACGCCCACAGAAGCTTGCTTGCTACATGTTGGGCCCTTCATAATTATTATTGAACGGCATGTTAAATTAATAAATAGGAAGCTTCATTAATCGACATGAATATTTTCCTAGCTCTAAACCTACTTCAATTAATACCGTGCCTTCTAAAGTGCTTTAAAAAAGGTGTTCACATCCTAGTCTAAGGTATTATGATGGGAACAGAACAAGACAATAGAGTACAGTAATGGTGTCCACTTACACACCATGGCACACACACACACACACACACACACACACACACACACACACACACACACACACACACACACACACACACAATAAAAAAATAAATAGATGCAAAATTACATATATTAAAAAATTATGGGTATGGGTGTTTTGGCTGCATGTATGTCTGCACATTACTTGTGTGCTGGGTGCCCACAGAGGCCAGAAGAGGGTACTGGATCTTCTGGAACTGGAGTTACAGACAGTTGTGAACCGCCACGTGGGTGCTGGGAATTGAATCCCAGCCTGGGAAAAGCAGTCAGTGCTCTTAACAAGAGGTCATCTCTCCAGTCCCAGAATATTTCTTTTTAAAGTGTGGATTTTTTTTTTTTTTTAGTAAAGAAGTATTTTAAAAACTGGCACAAGAAGCCGGGCGGTGGTGGCGCATGCCTTTAATCCCAGCACTTGGGAGGCAGAGGCAGGCGGATCTCTGTGAGTTCGAGGCCACCCTGGTCTACAAGAGCTAGTTCCAGGACAGGCTCCAAAACCACAGAGAAACCCTGTCTCGAAAAACCAAAGGAAAAAAAAAACTGGCACAAGAAAATGGCTCAGGAACATATAAACAAATTATTTAGTTCTTAAGAGAGACTGAAAGTCCCTGTAGCATGGTGCCCACATGGCTGTAATCCCCACATGCAGACAGAGTTGAGAAAGGAGGAGCCCAAGTTTGAGGCCAGCCTGGGGTACACAGTGAGCTCAAAACTAGCCTGGGTACTTAGTGTGCATATCTCACACAACCAATGAGGAAAAACAAAATGAATTGTTGAGAATCTTCCTAGTGTTTTTCAAAGTATAATCCACAAACAGAAAGGTACCACAGTACCTGTGAAGACAGCCCAGAGATTTCCCAAAGTGGGATACTGAGGCCGTCAGCACCCTTATACAGACACTGTCATGCACAGTCACTTTCCAGGAGTGGCTGCTGGGCTGCTTTCTAGCATTAGGTCAACTTTGTCTATCTTTACACATTACGTGATTGGAATCAAAGACCATGTGCTCTTTGGAGTCTAGCTGCTTCCATGTTGTATGCTCTCCAGTGTTCAACTGTGATACATGTAGGAGAAACTTTCATTGTCTCTTAGTGTGCATTGCAGGAATATGTCACACTTTGTTTATGTGGTCTAGTGGCCTGGTAGGTAGTTGCTAGTTCAGTCTATTGTGATTGGTATCAGTTGATTTTAAACATCTGTGAATCTTAAGCTTTTTATTAAGTTTTTATTACATTTATTTTGTGTGTGTGTGTGTGTGTGAGTGTGTGTGTGTGTGTGTGTGCAGCACGCATATGTATGTGTAGGGTACACATGGAGGCCAGAGAACAACAAGCAGAATATGTTCATCATGTGGGTCCCAGAGATGGAACTTGGGTCTTCAGACTTGGTGACAAGTACCTTCACTTGTCTGAATCATCTTGCTACCATCTTGCTAGCCTGAAGAAACTTAAGAAAATTTGTCTACCTCTTGTTCTTTCTCGAACAACATATATAAATACTCTTTAAGAATTTCATAATTCTTATTATCTTTATAAAGGTCATCTTTATCTCCCACCCTCCAACTCCTTCCAGTTCACCCTTCCTTTCCCATC
>NC_022028.1:255294-268984 GCF_000317375.1 Microtus ochrogaster | reverse complement strand
TTTTTTTTTCAAGACAAGTTTTCTCTGTATAACCAGTCTAACTGTCCTGGAACTCACTTTGTAGACCAGGCTGGCCTTGAACTCACAGAGATCTGCCTGCCCTTTCCTCTTGAATGCTGAGATTAAGGCATGTGCCCTCCATTTTTTAAAAACTCATTGAGTCCAGTCTCTGCTGTCCATACAATTCTGGGTGCATGGCTATGTGCTAGAGTGGGTTGACCTCTCATGGGCCACACTGTTAGAAGAAACAAACTCCCCTTGTCCCAGCTGCAATCAGTTACCAGTGGGTCCTCCTCAGCTGGGGTGGATTTCCTGCCTGTCCACCAGCTCCGTGTTGGGAGTTTTGTTTGTCTTGACTTTATACAGGTCTTGAGCAGGCTGTCGAGCTGCTGTGAGTCTTGTTGAGTGTACCCTGTGCCATCCCCTGCCTCATGCTCTTACAGACTTACCACATTTCTGTGACAATCACTAAGCCATGGCAAGAGAAGAAGCTATGCTATAGATGTCCCATTTAGGGATGAACACACTACAGTCTCTTTCTACACCTTGGCCAGTTCTGGATCTTTATGTTCATTGTTATCTTCTGTAAAATGAGCACCTATGTATAACCCATCTAACACAGGTTTGACCCGATGGTGTAAAGTATGGGCTCCATCTTGTGAAGCAGACCTAAATCCAATTAGGAAGTGGTTGGCTGCGTACACGTGAGTACATGACACTTGCATCACCAATGCCCCAGACCACCCATTGTTGTAGCTCCCAGAATTCACAGCTAAGTAAGATTGCAATACTTCACTCCTCTGGGAGCGTGGATAGCTCCTTTCAGCACTGTGGAAGCTAGCCAATAGGGATGGAGCTTCCATGTCAGTATCAGCTTAATTTCGTGTCATTATGTAGCCCATGCACAATGTCGTCAGGGATAGGGTCGCTACAAGGTTAAGCCAAGGAAGCAGAGACAGGAGGATCATGAGTTGAAAGCCAATTTGGACTACACCTAGCAAAAAATACTAAAAACCTGGGGCTTTGGGAGTAGAATACAATTGCCAGTCAGTCATAAAATTTATCCTCTTTCACATTGACATGTGATTAGTCTTGCCTGCTTCCTAGAGACTTTGGAAACAAATGGAGGCCATGAGCACAGTCACCTGCCACATAATGTCATTTTATTACACAAGGGACTGCATATGCATCTACTAGATGATAATGGAGATGAAAGATTTCTGTCACCTAGCGACACCATAGCCATCATAACAGCACAGCCTAACTCATTTTCACAAGGATGCAGGTGTGAGCAAACCCACTGCAATGCCAGTTATGAAAAAGTAGCAATATAATTATATATACTATATAATATTCTACAAATGGCCATATTCCTGCTACCTACATTTACCACCCTTTATGTCATTATTTTAGAGTATCTTTATTTTACTTACAGAAATAATATTTGGGCCAGCAAGATGGCTCAATGGATAGAAGCACTTGTAGCATGAACCTAACCAGTCAAGTTCAATTCCAAGGGCCCACAGTAGAAGAGGAGCCAGAGAGTTGTCCTCTTATTCTTCATGGGCACTGCAGTGCATCATACACACATACAGCACATACATGCACACACACATATGCATGCACACACATATACACTCACACACATATGCATGCACACGTGCACACACACATGCACATGCATATAGAATAATAACAGTTTTTTTTAAATTGAAACCTGATGACAGAAGTAACAAAATAATCCCACACTAGTTCAGAATTACATTTAATAAAGGGTTATTTATTATGGGGAGACTCACAGATCACTGTTCTAAATCACAATCCTCTGCAGGAATGAGGAACAGGAAGAGTTTAGCAACTGGAAGAGGGAGCCGGAACAAGAGAGCAAGCACATGCTTTACAGCTACATTTATAGTATAAGAGGTCATGCTCAAGTGAGCTGGTATCTTAAAAGCTATTGGCCAAAGGAGGTCCCATAGCACCTCCCCCTTTTGTTTAAATAAGAGAGTTCTAAACCCAATCACTACAAAACTAAATACACTAGGAACAGATGTCAAGTATAGGATTAGAATTACAACTATCATAAAAAATATTAAGCAAAGAACATATTCTAACATTTTAATAAACAGTCTATCCTAAGGAGTCTAAGTCTTGTATTAGAAATGGCTTGGCTAGATCATAAGACAATGGTAACTATGACTATCTAATCTTCAACCCCATCAAAGGCCTGAGAAGGGAGATAATATTACTTGAGTAGTCAGGAAGTGCAATCAAGCAGCTTCCAAATTGTGTAGTAGATAACAGAGACAATTGGCTGTTTGAGCAATCACCCAAGGTCTCATTTGCAATGTTGAAGCAACCAACTTTGGCTAAGGCTTAGAGTAACTGATAAACCATTTTTAGAGGCAGGAACATTTTCAGAACTATCTTACCCTGTCTTGGCAAGGTTTGGCAGTCTTTTTCTTGTATCCTGCTTGTCCAGTCTGGACATTGTGCACTTTGTCAGTGGTCGAGGTATGGGCAGTTCCTTGGCCAAAGGCCAGTTGTGCAAGAAGAAAACAAACTCCAAGTGGAGTGTCCTTGGTACTCAACACTCTCTCAGAAATAGATCAGTACTGCCAAGAGCAATCATGTCTCACATCAACAGAACCCTAAGTTATTTAAATGCCATGTTCAACAGATCTTTGAAGTAGTTGAAGATTACCTATCTATGCAGAATACAATCTCTATGTATCTAAAGAACCTAGAAAGTCTGCCTAAAAATATAACAAACATGAATGACTATTGATCTATAATACTTAATATCTAAATAAGTGAAAGATTAAGATTTCATATCAGAATATTAAACAATTTTAAACAACTTGAAGTAAAGGAGGACAATGACCTCAAAACGTAAACAATGTATAAATATCTTGATCAGAGGTAGAAATATATAATGCAGTATGATAAATATATCCTAAAAATTGTATCAATATACAAAATGTCTTAAACAGAGGTAGAAACATGCATGCATGCAATCTGACAAAATAACTTTGCATAAGTGTACAAATATTGTAAACAGAAATAGGAGCATATTCAATATAACAAATATAATTTGAATTTGTGTCAATATATAAAATCTATACCAATGTAAATTGTCTATAAATAATAGCTCAGAAGTATTTATACTATTTCATTATTATTATTATTATCATTATTATTATTATTATTATTATTAGTGTAAGTTCACACTAATCTACCTATTATCCCACTTAGTTTTCCTTCTTTTTTATTTTTTGATGTCTCTGAGCCTACATAATTTCTGTTCCAACTCTATATGAGTAATAATCAACCCCTCAATGGTGTCTCTAACTGTGAGGATAATTTTTGTTGGGAGATGGGACGTCGCTTTCTAGAATTGCTTCCACCTGTCATGAGGGCAATGTTCTTTCTATGGGATCCTGTGAAAGTAAAATGGTGGTTAAGTTTCAAGATTGTTGTTTTGTATAATTATAAATGGTCTCTAAGTAGTCAGTCAATAGGGTATTTTTATTGTTGTTGTTGTTCTTATTTAGAGTTCTGGCCAGAACATTGTAAGAAGGTGCACCATTTTCTCAGCTGGTACCCCAAAATCAGTCTCATAGTAGCACTATCAGCATCATGATGTCATATCAACCAGGTGGAGTCACGATCAGCATTATGATGTCATATCAACCAGGTGGAGTCATTGTTGTAGGGCCCCATCTTCTTCCCTAAAACTTCAAAGATTACTGCAGGAAAATCTACTGTTTATTGTTGAAAACTTAAACGTCATTCATATAGACATATACTCAACAAAAGATATGATATAGACAAAATGGGCATGGAGAAAAGTAAAATATTTCCTTAAAATCTATCTTCTTTCTGTCCCATATCAGATGGCTCCTGACATGAGACAGAAATTCTGAATTTTTCTTTTAACAACATGTTTGGATTTAGAAAAGGATAGAACCATCATCTAACTCCAAAGCCAGCTCTGATTTTTTTTATTAGAGACATATACATGTGCAATATACTTCAAGAGTATGATGAGTATCGAAGAGGCTTCTCATGGAGTTTGTTAGCCATTTGGGCAAGAAACTGCTCTTGCCTGAACTGCTTGATGCTATGTTATATGAACTGGGTGTACAGGACCCACAGAGAAATGGCTTTTGAAGCTGCCTAAAGAAGGTGAAAGAGTCCTTCAGGGTTCCTGTTTCATGAAAGAAACTGCCAGACATTCTGCAGGACACAGAAGAAAGTGACTGATAAACTGCCAATATAGGCAGAACTGTTTTTGAAATTTCCTGCTTCATGGAAAAGTCTGCCAGATGCTATAGGCCAGTGGGCTGAAGATGGATGCCCCAATGTTACAGAAGAACTTTCGGTGACTGTCCAGGCAGCAAGATGTCTTTGTCAATTCTAGAGTTTTGGAAGTTGCTTATAATGCACTTCCTGTTTATTTAGGTAATATATCCTTCTAGGGTCTTTGATGGAGTTGAAGAATAAATATAGTTTTATCATATCCTTAGATATGATAAAAGATAATGTAGATATAAATATTGTAACTATAATTCTTACTTGACACCTGTTTTTTATATGTAAGTTTACTATGTTAAAGTTAAAACCTTCCTTTTTATTTAAACAGAAAAGGGAGGTGATATGGGATTCCCCTCTGTATGCTGTGAATATGATTGGTTAAGGAATAAAGAAACTGGCTTGGCCTGACTAGGCAGTTTAGAGCTAGGTGGGGAAAACTAAACTGAATGCTGGGAGAAAGAAGGCAGAGTCAGTGAGAAGTCATGTAGCTCCACCGGAAACAGATGCCAGAACTTTACCTAGTAAGCCACAGCCACGTGGCATTACACAGATTAATGGAGATAGGTTAAATTAATATGTAAGAGTTAGCCAATAAGAAGCTAGAACTAATGGGCCAAGCAGTGGTTTAATTAATACAGTTTCTGTGTGGGTATTTTGGGAGTCTGGGCAGCTGGGAAATGTGTCCTTCTACAACACAAACCCATCTTTTCTATGAAGCCATGTACCATGTTATGCCACAACACTCTCATAAAGCTCCCATTTGGCTACGCCTCTTGATTATATCCAGAGGCCACTTCCAGAGATTAACCTACATCATGCACTTACACCATTGTGTGGATATGTCCTATGATGTCTCAGAATGTGCTGTCCTTACTGGCAACATATGGCTAAATTTGATAGCACTGGTTGTCACACACTTATATACTGTGCAGGTATGTTGACTCAGCTCTGAGTGGTGGCAAAACTATAGCCAGGTAAAATTAGGCCATTGCTTGCTTTGGTGGCTGACCAACACATAACTGCACCACAAATAAAGTCTTTTTCATCCATCCCTAAAATACCATTTCCCGCTTTCTCTAAAATGATTTTAAATTTCAGTTACATTTTCCCAGAGAGCAGCACAGTCAGTGTTCACATCTTGATTTCCGGGTTACTTCGAGGTCCTATGGGAGCCATCTGTGCTCAGGCTGCTTCCTGGGGTGCACAGCCAGCACTCTGTGTCACCTGACGCTAACCAGGTGAACTGTCAGTCTTGGGTGACCTTAGATTCTCAGAGACTTGATCTGGTGACAGGGTGGGAGGTCTGTCAAGCCTGGTTGAGAAGGGCAGCAGGTTGGCGCCAGGATGTGCACCACCAGTCTGTTAAATGTCATTAGATGTGTCGTGTACCTCTGGGCTTTGCAGGAGCCATGATAATTTGTGCTTCAGATAGCCACTGTGTTGCATCACAGAGGAAACTAGTGTTGCTACTTTATAAAGAGAAAATGTAGCAACCTAGTTTAGCTTATTGTCAAAGGCATCAGGAAACCCCACAGGAAAGCTGGCCATTTGGAGAGAACCACAAGTGTCCTGAGATGGGACGTTTGTGGCCCTTGGAGCGTGATGAGTTGCGTTGGCCAGGCTGTTTGCACACACTTGTGACTGACTTATAAAAGATGCATTGGGTGATACTGGTCCCTGTGACAGTCAGGGAAATTCCATTTTCCTGTTCTGAAATTTTCTGAGTAAGACACAAGATAAACACATTTTAAAAAATCGGAGCAGTACTTACCATTTTGTCTTGTCTTGGTGTAAATCAGATGTTTTGGTAAAGGGATCGCAGCATAGATTCAAGGAGCTCGCCTCACAGGTGTGTGCTCAAGGTGCACTGGAACTTAGTGGCGGGCTGCAACTGATCAATGGCTTACGCTTTTCCTTGCTCGTTGTCAAAGTCTTAGCTCTTAGCTCTTTCTGCCTTGCAAAATCCTCCTCACTCACAAGAACAGCACTGAGAAGTGAGACAGGCAGGCGGACGAACTCGTTGCCCTCAACACAGCTACCTGCTGCCTGGAGGGCTGGAGAATAGGCAGCCCTTGCTCTTTGTATTGGTGAGTAGCCCATTTCTGCTAAAAACACAGGGTGGATATTTGATGTTGCTTCTTTTGAGTTGTATTACACACATTCAGATATATTTAGCCTAGTTTTATCTTTATGAACCCAACAAAAGGTGTTCTTGTACACTTCTGCAAACGTGATCAGAAATTTCACTGTCTGAGGGGTTTCATTTTGAATACAAGGAGACCCTGTATCTCAGAGGACTGTTCAGAACTTGGGGTTCTGTGTTTGTCAACTCAGCTTTAATTCAGATTTTTGTTCCTTTTGAGACGTATGTAAAATTAGTTCAGTGATGTAAGTTTACAGACATCTGGGAATATACGCTTTCCCATTAATGATGAATCTGAATTTTTCTGAACACACAGAAATGCTGATGTGTAAATGCAGGGCTTTTAGGTTTTCTTTATGAAAATGAAACTGCCTAGTTGTAACGAGAGGAATGGCTTATTTTACAGGCATGCACTGAACTTCTTGTGGTTGTGTGGAGGCAGAGAGGAACAAATGAAACCAGTGTTGGCAACACCATTTAAAGGCCCAAGTAGTAAATATTTTAGACCTTACCGGTCAAGGTATCTCATTTTCAACACTAAACTGTATCTTTGTGGTGGGAGACAACCATGATAGCACATCAGCCAATCAAGGTTGTCATGCCCCATAAAATACCAAAGCAGCCAGTTTTGGCCTGCAGGAATCAACCATCCATCTTGGGGGTGGAGTTGTCATCTCAGGCGTTACTGACTAAAGCTATGGGGCTTTGCAGATGTTCATTTTATCCATATTTAGGATAAAGAGAGGTGATTAGTGTAAATTCTAATAGTATTTACACTATTTCAATGCTGAGGAATTAGAAAACTACAGAGATAAAATTTGGTTTTGGTTACTATTTTTTTTTCTTTTTCTTTCTTTTTTTTTTTTTGGATTTTTCGAGACAGGGTTTCTCCGTAGCTTTTTGGTTCCTGTCCTGGAACTAGCTTTTGTAGACCAGGCTGGCCTTGAACTCACAGAGATCCGCCTGTCTCTGCCTTCTGAGTGCTAGGATTAAAGGCGTGTGCCACCACCGCCTGGCCTGGTTACTATTTTGTAGGAAGAAATTTCTAATTTCTGTTTTCCCAAATGTGGAGAAGATGGAAGAAACTGGGGACAACCCAACCTCAGAGCAGGGACTTGCTGAAATGATGAGACCTTTCTACCAGGCTGTAGCAGAGCTGGATGGACCTCTTCAACCTCTTCATTATAGTCTTGTTTGTCTGTCTGTCTGTGTACTGAAACATGTCTCTCTGTGTAGTTCTGGATTCCCTGGAATTCACTCTGAAGATCATGTTGAAGCTTGAGCTTACAGAAATCCACCTGCCTCTGCCCCCCCAAGTGCTAGGATTAAAGCCTGGCTCTAAGGGGCTTACCCTTGCCTTGAGTTTGTAGGACAAGTACAGTGTACAACTCCACCTGTTGGGCCTGGGAGATGACTCTATAGGGAAGGTGGCTTGCTGTGAAAGCAATAGGACTAGGGTTCAAATCTCCAACTCCTGTGTAAAAGCTGAGCATGCAACTCCAGCACTGGCGGGGGCCGGGTGAGAGACTGGTAGAATTCTGGAGTTTGACCGCCAGGGGGCCTAGCCAAAACAGCAAACTCCAGGTTCGGTGAGTCTGCCTCAAAAACTATGGTGGAGAGCATGAGAGGAAAATACCAGATGTACTCTTCTGGTCCCCACAAATGTGTACACAGGGTTTACACGTGGACTTCCACACCACACACACAAAGTTAAAAATAAAAAAAAACTTACTACATAACATTTGCTCTGCATTCCCTGAGTTCAAGTCTAATGACAGGCTGCCACCTGCTTTAACTAAGAGGAAACGGCACCTAGCAGACATTCTGGACTCGGATCTCCTCCTCCAGCCAGAGGAAACCTCCAGTTCAGAATTCCCACAGCAGAGACTCCTGCCACCTCCTGAGCGGATGGAGGGGAACAGTCGTCCACACAGAGATGTCCTTTTGGTGATGGCACTGTTTCCTCTGGAGAACCTGGAGGCTGGATATTTTATGGTGTGGACACTTCTGAACTCTAAATGCTGCCATCTGAGGCATGCTAGTATAGGGTACTGGACCCTGAGTTGAACGGCATTTGATTGTATTCAAGTTCACATTGTTTTCCTTAAAGATGAAAATATAAGCAATGTAGGCAACTTTAGAAACGTGTAGGAATCCTGTGAGGAGTGAGAGCTGTTCAGGGAAGACCAGCATTGTCCTGGGGTCTCTCTGTCCTTGTCCTTCGTGGGAAACTGGCTCACCGAGCAAGATAGAATGGCCACCAGCTGGCTTGGAGAGTCTTATAGTGACAGAAATTTGAAAATTAATTCTTTTTTGCTCATTTATCATTTGGTAGTACACCAGACACTGGGCTAGTCACAGAGCACTGGAAACAAAGGCAAATGCTTCCTTTTTTGTTTTATGCTCTGGTCCAAAGAACTGATTTTATGTACTTAATTGTTGTTGGGAAAACTGCTTTTCATTGACGCTAGTTTACCTTTAGAAGCTTATACCTTCTGCCACAATGTCTTGTGTGTATTGTTGCTGTTTTGTTTAGAAAGCATTAAATTACGCAGTGTTTGGTCACTCATTTCTCCAGCCACGCTGGGAGAGAAGTACGGGATTCTTGGCCCATTTCTCCGGTAAGAGAGAGAAAACTCAGAGGCTTGCTGGATTGTCCTGGCACAATCCACAGGTAGAAGAATGCATACCCAGGCATTTGTTGAATGATCCTGGCCTATTCTGTGGGTGGGAGAGTGCAAACCCAGAGGACCACGGAGACTCTGTCCTGCCCATTATTAACCTTTGAGTCCCCATTTCTCGAAAGTATCTTGATTTGTAGGATTACTAGAAACTTTTTTGTTTGGTTTGCTTTGATTTTGTTTGTTTTGGTTTGGGTTTTGTTTTTGAGAGTTTCTCTGTGCAGCTCAGGCTCCTCTCCGGTTCCCAGTCCTCCCGCCTCAGCCTCCCCAGTGCTGGCATTACAGACATGCGTCTGAAGCCCAGCTTTGATCAAGGGATTGTCAAGAGGTGGCTTTGAGTGACCTGTGCGGTCTAGCAGCCTGTGTCCCAAGCTTATTATTCTGTTGGTCAATCACATGTGCAGCCTGAGGAGGTTGTGTGACAGAGTGGTCACCTTCAACTTGAAGGTAGGGGTTCAGAATGGTCTTTATTGATTCATTTCTCAGTAACTATATGCTAATTTTCTTTGGTTGTCAGAACCTGACGGTCACAGAGCCTTCTAGGAACTAGACATACTTTGTATTTACAACATCACCAACCTTTCTCTACCCACAAGCAGAGTGGGAGACAGAGATGCCCTGGGTACTCCTCACTGCAATGGAGCTCAGAGGCTGTGGCAAAAGCTGGCCTTCTGCTTTGTCTTAGTGATCTACTGCTATTTCTTATTAACACACTTAAACTTCGCGAGTTAAGCTATGGGAGAGGGGTTTGCTCCCCTTCTTCCCCTAAGGAACCCATTCAAGTGAAGTAAATTTTATTTAAAAACCAGCAGACAATGTAATGACGGCTGTTGTGTGGTATGTGCTATCAACACACCTGTGCTAGGTGCTGGGAGTAAAACCGTGGGTGAGGCAGAAGACCCCCCTCTGCATGTGCGTTGTGTGACGCTGTTCATGGGGATATAGGGACAAATATTTGTTAACCCTAGATGGAACCAGGGAGAGATGGAAGTGCAAATATCTCCAAAGTCCGACTTGGGAAACTGGTGACTTTTACTGGGGTCACTTACAGGACTAGGGGTGAGGGGTCACTTACAGGCCCAGAAATGACTCAGACAGCTGCATCACCTGGCAGGTGACAGCTTGTGAAAGCTTGAAGCCTTGAGAATATGCAACAATCTGAAGGCACTCAACATGTTAAAGAATCTCCTTTCTGGGCAGCTGTTCGTGCAAGGCTCTTCCAAGGCAGCTTGACTGGTCTCTGCTTCTTTCAGGCGCTGAGCTTGTCTGAGGTTTCCCAGAAGTCCTCACAGTGTAGATGCTTGGGGAGGAGTAGCCTAGTGTATCTGGTCCATTTCAGGAACTTCCTGTAAGCCTTTGAACTGTTGACTTACTGAACCCAAGTTGCTTCCCAGCGGGATGGAATGTTTCCTCCTTCCTAGGACTTCCTGCTGTTTGTCTCCCTTTAACAGCCTGTGTCTTAAGTTCCCTGCGGGTTGGAAGGTTTTGATCTAAGGGGAAACTTCCATACAACAATAGTTTAGGCAAGCCAGGGACTGTCAGGGTGCTGTACACTAGGAGGTAACTACAACTGAGTGATGTAAGAGGGTTGGGGCTGTCTGAAATCTGTGATTGACACTTGTGCTGAGATATGAGCACATAAAGGACCCAGGCATGTACATGGCATTCCTGGCAGACAGACCGTCAGGGGGCAGGGATGAGCGTGGTGTGTTCAGCAGAACCAATATGAGAGAGTGGAAGGTAGACCATGTCAGCTCTTCTGAGTGTGTGGTTGTCCCAGGACTGACCAGGATAACCACATGGCACAGCCAATATTAGGCTGTCTTGAGTCTCCTCTGCCAATGCAATTAATCTAATATCAATCTTTCATTTAGTCTCAGGTGGATTTTTTTTGGACAAAGGCAGAAAGCAGGCACATTTTTTCTCCAAAATGTCACAAGAACAGTCTCTAGGCCACTTACTAATGTTCCTTCCCTCTGAAACCATAAACTATATTGCTCTCAGCACCATCATGCTTCTACTAGAATGGCCCAGTAAGTTCCACTTAAATAATTCAGCCACTTTTCTAGTCCAAAGTCCTATAGTCTTCCATAATTCCATAACAAGCGTCATGGCCAGGCTGTCACAGCAAATACCCCACTCCCTGGTATCAACTTCTCTTTAGTCAATCCATTTTTGTGATGATACATCATATCGAAGCCAACTCACAGAAGAAAACATTTAATTGGGAGCTTGTTCACTGTTTCCGAGGTTACTGCATTATCATCATGTGGGGGGCATGACAGCATGGAGGCAGACATGGTGCTGGAGCAGTAGCTGAGAGCTCCTTCCTGACCCACAGGCCAAGAGAGAGACTGAGCTTGGCGTGACATGACATACTTCCCCCAATAAGACCACACCTCTTAATGTTTCTAATCTTTCAAATAGTGCCATCCCCTGGTGACTAATATTTAGACATATGGGCCTGGGGGGGGCATTCTCATTCAAACCGCCACAACTATGGAGGCAGAGCCACACAGAACTTTTGGACTGTGTTGGTGTGAACAGGAGCAGAGAGAGGAATGACAGCTGAGGAAGGAAAGACTTGTCTCGCTCTATTCGGGACTCGGCAAGCACACCATTTACTAGCCTTCAGAGCTCAGCTTTCTCATGTACCAAGCGGGAGCCATCAGCCTTTCAGGGTCATGGGAGCCAATGGCAAATACTGAAGGTGCACGATCATGTGCTTGGCATGTGACACACACTGTACACAGGTGTCTGCTGCTGCTACTGCTGCTGTTTGAGATGGGAGGTCCTGGGACTGATGTGACACGCACTGTACACAGGTGTCGCTGCTGCTACTGCTGCTGTTTGAGATGGGAGGTCCTGGGACTGATAGAGAGGACAGAGGACACTTACTAGAGGGACAGGTAGTACCAGGTACACAGGTAGCCTTTGGCAGGAGTAAGGGGTTCTTCCCTTCTTTGGCGAAAGTCCACTAATAACCAACATAAGCCACTTAAAAACTAAATTTATATAGGTGGCTGAGAATTTCACGATCTGTCTTTTATTTATGTGGTTTTGAGACTTTCTATAGCCCATGCTGTCTTCTGTACAGTCGCTTAAGTAACCAGCCTTGCGATCAGTTTTCCATGTCAGTTGGGATTTTGCTATCACATAATGTCCCTGTGCTTTGGTGTCCTTATGTGTAAAATGACCTACTATTTTCAATGATTGGATTCCTTTAACTCTGAAATTTTCTGAGCACTAACTATACATTTTTTGGTTCTCTTTAATCCTGGTTTGCCAAAACTTTTAAGCCAAAAAACAGGTAAAGAGGGTGAGTCCAGTTTCAGACCCGTTTCCTGTAGGAGAGTTTTGTATCGGCAGAAACATCAAAATATCCTGCACCCAACCAGCTTCCAATGAGTAGGATGCAATTTTCTTTTAGACGCTGCCTCTGTAAGCATATTAAAAATATGTTTGAATAAAATGTCCCCCATAGGCTCATAGGGAGTGACACTATTAGGAGGTGTGGCCTTGTTGGAGGGCTTGTGTCACTGGGGCTGACTTTGCAGTCTCAGATGTGTAAGATACCACCCAGTGTGACTGTCTCTTCCTGATGCCTGCGGATCCAGGTACAGAACTCTCAGCTCCGTGATGATAATGGGCTAATCCTTTGACCTTTAAGCCAGCCCCAATCAAATGTTTTCTTTATAAGAATCGCCATGGTCATGGTGTCTCTTCACAATCATAAAACCCCAACTAAGGCATGTGCCAATACAAGTTGACCAGTGTATTATTATATTGAACAGTGGAAAGGTGTAAGTGTCACTTTATGTAAGACTTCATTTCCTGTTTTGTAATTTAGGATGTGCTGGTTGACATTTCAGTGATGAAGTCTTCTGACCCAGTGAGTATGAGAGCAAGTACAAATGCTCAAACACACGTTTCTCTGTTATGTTTCACTCACCTAATAGAAAACAGCACATGGGACCAGCTTAGCCAGTAAAGGCGGTTGTTACAAAGCCTGAGGAACTGAGTTCAGTCCCCCTAAGCCACATGGTGGTAGGAGAGAATTAACTCGTAGTTGTCCTCTGATCTCTATATGTGAACCCAACACAGATAGAAGCATAGATGGATGGACTGTTAAAAAAAATAAAAGAATGGTATGTAACAAAGGCCAAAGTTGCAGACCTTTAATTACATGAATAAGCTTCAAAATAAAATAAATGTGTTCTCTAAAAAGACTGTTATGTTTTTAAACCCCATAGGTAGGAATTGTTATATAGTATACAATATTGATATTGAGCAAAGTAAAGTCCTGTTCTGATTTGCTTCTCTGCTGCTGTGCTAGAGCACTGACTAAAAACAACTTGAGGAGAAAAGGGTTCATCTCATCTTCCAACTCTCCGGTGATGGAGAACAGGGTTCATCTCATCTTCAACTCTGCAGTGATGGAAAAAAGGGTTCAACTCATCTTCCAACTCTGCAGTGATGGAAGAAAGGGTTCATCTCATCTTCCAACTCTCCGGTGATGGAGGAAAGGGTTCATCTCATCTTCCAACTC
>NC_022028.1:249900-255044 GCF_000317375.1 Microtus ochrogaster | reverse complement strand
GAAAGGGTTCATCTCATCTTCCAACTCTCCAATGATGGAGGAAAGAGTTCATCTCATCAGAACTCTGCAGTGATGAAGGAAAGAGTTCATCTCATTAGAACTCTCCAGTGATGGTCCATCATGAAGGGAAGCCAAGGCCGGAACTAAAGCAGCAGACAGGGAGGAATGCTGGTCCTCATGGCGTGCTCAACCTGCTCTCTTACACGCCCAACTGTTGCCTGTCCAAGAGTGGCACTGTCCACATAGGCTGGACACTCCCATGTCAATCATTAGTCAAGAAAATGGCCCACAGACTTGCCTTCAGGCCAATCTGATGCAGGCAATTCCTCAGTTGAGGGTCCCTCTTCAGGTGACTCTAGTTTGCATCTAGTGACAAGACTTAAGCCCTACAAATAGGATGATGGAAGCATGGCACTAGAGATTGTGAACTGGATAGAGTGTTAATTGTCAGTGTGGGCCAGGCTGGGAAGACGGCTTCACAGAAGGTGTGATGTCTTTGATACATTTGTGTTTGGATGTGGAGAGGCTGAGTCCATCATCCACAGTCCTAGCATTTGCTATGAAGCATTCTCACATGCCAGCTCATGACTGTGACTGTAGGTCTCACTGCTGCCAGGTGGTTCTCACGAATGTAGTTAAGGAGAATACATTTCTGGTTTTATGTGAGAATCCCACAGATGCCAGCTAAGTTGTTAGGAATGGCACAGTGCAACTCTTGCCTGTCTTTACAAATTACTAAATTTAAAGAAGATAATGTTTATAAAATGACAGTTTTTATACACATAGAAAGGAATATAATGTGTGAATGAGACGTTCTGGAAAGAAGCTGTGTATGAAAATGGATTGACTGATTAAAACTACAGTGATGTGAAGACTGGAATTCTGCAGGTCCTTCTCTTGGGCTAGCTTTAACCCCTGAATTCCTTGCCCATCTCTACATCAGAACTAATATCCTTTAACTAATAGATAAAACCCTTCTAAAGCCTATTAGTTTAGCAGACCACTAGTTTCTATTAACCCAGAAACTAGGAATGTAATCAAATAACATCTAAGACCTATTTACATTTAAATTAGGACTCAATGAAGCCCAAACAGTTACTGCAAAAAGACTACTGCTACATTTAATGCTGGCAAAGAATCCTACCCATGAAAGTTAAAGCAATGCTAACAAGATCTTCTTGCCCAGTTCAAGCTGCCGCCATGGGTAGACCAGTAAGCTCCTAGGTCTGTAACTGGGGCAAGGCTATAGTTTACTCCAGGTTCATCCATGTGTAGACTGACCAGCTTCTGGTGTGGCCAAAACAGGGCTATGGGCTTAAAGGGGATCTCAGATCTCTACTTAGTCTACCTGCCTGGCCATTCAGGGAGGGCAGCAGCCTTCACTCTGGAGTTAGGGATCCAGGTGTCTATACCTGTGACTTTCAAAGCTTTAGGAACGGTTGGAAGCACAGAGTAGGAACCCTTCCACTTGGCTTTGAGGAGCTCCTTGTACAAGTGTGATTGGGCTGTGGCAATGGCTAGGAGTTGTAATTGAATGTGGGTTTTTAGATTCCCACCCCCTCTGTCTCTGGAGACTTTTATGAGGAGACGGGGTTTGCTATGAGAGAATCTCCGAGGATGAGATTCTGACTCTGGCCCTGGGGAGCATCTCATCTGCAGTGTAACCACAGGCATAGCAGAGGCCCAGAGTCATCAGGCTCCCTGACAGATTAGCTTGAGGCTTTGTTCTTGCATTCAGCTTTCCCTGATCTCTGCGGTTAGTAGGCCACAAGTAAGTTCCACTTAATTTGTAGTGTTCTTACAGTCTTTCTATAATCTCAGCCATGACGTCTGGTCCATTTTATAACCCAACAATCCATACCTCGGTAAGATTTCTGTCAGCAAAACACTTGCTATTCCTCTGGCCTCCTCTGTTCTGCTGGCCTGAGCCTCATGTGCTCGACTGTGTACCTACAGTAAAATCCATTCCCAGGTCTTCAGACAAGCTTTGTCCTATCCTCTGCTGGGTAGCAGTGAGGCCCCTTTTCAGCACTGTTAAGCACATCTCTAGGTTATATTTCTACAAAGTGTGGGGAGTCTGGCCATGTAGCAACACTTGCTTACTAATGCTGCTGTTATGATTTCAGCTACAGTAAGGATGACACTTCCAGGTTCTAGGGCTGTGATGTGCAGACAACCCCTCAGGCAGAAGTGCCTAATGGCCCCAGGGATGTTAAAAGGTCCGGGATGATCCACGTGCAGTGTGGTTGCATCATACACGTATGACTCAGGTAAGTCCTTGCGTGCGTGCATGAGCCCTGTCATCTACATGTGATGTAGTTACGTCATCCCCTGTGAGCATGTATTAGGCAGCTTTTAAAAGCTGGATGTGCCCCCTCTCTCTCTCTGGACACCGACATTCACCAGGCCTGTATGCCCCCCAATAAACTCCTAAGCGGGTTTGTTGCATGTTCCATGTTTCCTTCTCGTTCACACCAGGTAATTTCATTGGTGCTGTGAGACTCGGGAGGCTCTCCCACCCTGAGCACCTCTCCTGGGATTGGGATCCAGAACCGGGTATTTTTTCCACAACAGCCACATGTTCCATCTGCCTGAGCACAACCTTTCACGCACCACCGGCTTCAATTGGTGAGTTTCCCCCATTCTGGTCAGTTTAACCGGTTCTCCGAACCTGAGGAATTGACCGCTGAGCTCCCGGAAATCTTCTGGTGTTCCTAGAAATAGGGGAACAGTCCCCCAAACATGGCCTTCATGACTATAGTTGAGCCCTTCACTGACATTCATCTCTGGATTGCTTCCTTAGCTAATTGTGTTTGGATGACCTGGAATCAGTCTTACCACACAACTGGAGGCCCAGGGTCCTTCAGATTTTTCTTTCTCCTTTTTCTCTCTTTTTATTCTTTTGGACCGCTTGTCAGTGGTCCTCACTGTGGCCTCTCTGGCTTCTCAGTTATGCTGACTGGAGCCAGTTAGGCTTTAACACCCTGCCTGTAGGTAGAGAGCACTTTCCTACAAGCCCTGCAGTGTTCGCCACCATTCCACATCCCACCTGTAGAGGGGAAACATCCCCCTATAAGCCTTGTGGTGTCACTGTTTCATGGGTTTTCACAGTTTCAGCTGTGGGTAACAAGCCATCCAAGACCATCAATCCAGCCTCCCCCAGGATGCCTTTTAGAGGTCCTGAAACCATAGTCCTTGACACCCTACTTACAGATTCCCACACTTGCCCATCTTTGTTCAAAAAATGGCCTCCTTACAATTTAGATAACAATTTAAAGTGGCTGCCTAACGGCACCTTTGATCCCAATATTCTATGGGATCTTTCTAACTACTGTCAGCACACAGGCAAATGGAAGGAGTTTTCTTATATCCTAGCCTTTTAATATCTAAGTCCTAGCCTTAGATATCACCTTTCATGATATCTATATGATCTTATCTAATAACCTACTTCCTGAAGAGCATAGGCAAGTTTGGGAGCAGGCCAGGCTACATGCAGACAAGGTTCACCAAACACAATCAACACACCCACCGGAAGCAGAGGTGGTCCCTGCACGGGACCCACACTGGAATTATAACACCCCAGGTGGGATTTTAGCTAGAGGCCAGTTTTTGACTTGCCTTCTGGCAGTTCTCCATAAGGCTACCCTAAAGCCAGTATACTATAATAAGCTCTCAGAGGTCATTTAAGATATGAAGGAAAATCCTTCTGCATTTTTGGAGTGCCTCACTAAAGCCCTGTTACAATATATTAACTTAGATCCAGAAACCATGGAGGGCAGTTACTCGTGACTCATTTTTCCCTCAGTGCTACCCTGACATTAAAGCTAAACTTAGTCGTTTGGAAAAAGGTCCCTTGACACCACAGGTGGAAGTCTTAGAGTTGACTTTTAAGGTGTACCATGCAAGGAATGACAAAGCCTGCAATCATCACTGTTGCATGCTAACCACGGCCCTCCAACTGGCCGAGGTGACAGACTGCCCAATCCGTGCTGTTTGTGCTGCTCCCTTGTCCCCCAGAGCTTGAAAACCACCAGGCCCGGGATTTAAATGTGGCAGAACTGTTCATTGGGCCTGAACATGTCCTAATCCTTATTTTGTTCCTGTGAGACTTTGTTCAAGATGCCATAGGGAAGGACATTGGGCAGTCAATTGTCCTCATGCACAGAGTGGCATGGAGACAGCAAACCCAGAAAATTCCCAAGTTGACCTTCTAGGTCTGGCCATGGACAAGTGAGGATGCCCGGGCTCCTTTGACCTGACCACAACTGTCATCTGTAACAGGGAACCAGGGGTAAACATCATGGTATCAGGGTGGCTCACACCCTTTCTCATGGACACTGAGGAAGTTCTGGGGTCAGGGTAGGAGGACAGCCTCATCTACCTCAGCGGACCCCACCACTTAGCTGTGTTTTTAGGGGTGTTTACCTCACTCATTCATTCTCAGTCATGCCGGCCTGCCAGGTACCTCTCATGGGAAGAGGTTTTTTGTTTTTTTATTTTATATTTTTTGCAAACGTAGGAACTTCCATTCACCTTACCTCAGACTCACCAACAGCTCCCCTCCCTCCTCCTTATTCTAGCCTCCCAACCTCACAGCTCCAATGTGTCTTTTCCTGTACCAGCCTTTCAGGTGGACCCCAAGTCTGGGACACCCAAAACCTGTCTGTTGCTAAACACCATTCCCCCATTGTTATCCAATTACAAGACCCTACTAAGAACATTACCCAAGCTCAGTAACCCCCTCTTCAGAGCCTTAGGGGACTTAAGCCTATTATCTCTGATCTTCTTAGAAAATAGCTATTTTCTTCCACCTCTTCTCCCTTTAACATCCCTATACCTGCTGTTAAAAAACCTAATGGAACCTATCGCTTGGTTCAAGACCTCCAGCTCATTAACTCTGCAGTGGTCCCTCTTCATCCTGTAGAGCCTAATCCTTATACACTTCTTTCCACTACCCCCCTACCCCCCAGGAACCCCTTTTCACTTCTGATTTTGTTAATTTGGATATTCTCTCTCTGCCTTTTGGTTAGTTTGGATAAAGGTTTGTCTATTTTGTTGATTTTCTCAAAGAACCAACTCTTTGTCTCATTGATTCTTTGTATTGTTTTCTTTGTTTCTATTTTGTTGATTTCAGCTCTCAATTT
>NC_022028.1:246869-248690 GCF_000317375.1 Microtus ochrogaster | reverse complement strand
TCTGTGACTCTGGTGATCCGTCTTCCAGGTGCCTGCTTATCTAAGGCTCAGATGGTTGCTCCTCACGCTGTGGTCAGTTCCATTGTTCCAGTCATCCCATTGGTCACTCCATGCTCCTGAGGTTACTCAGCACTCCCAGAGTTTGCTCCAGTACCGTGAAGTCCACTGTCTCAGGCCTGCTCTGCCTAGGTTGCTGGCTCAGAACTGTTTCTGTAACTGTCCCTGGTCTGTATTCACTCCTGCAGAGGTCTGTGGCTTGGGGTTGGTCCTGTAGAGGTCCTGGCTCAGGCCTACTCCCTCTGAGGTCTCTGAGGTTATGCCTAGACCTGCAGAGGTCTCTGGTTCCTGCCCACTCCTTTAGAGGTCACAGACTCATGCTCAGACCCTCAGAGTTCCTGGTTCAGGTCTAGTTCCTCAGAGATCCCAGACTCACACCTGGACCCGCAGGGGTTCTGGCTCAGGTCTACTCCCTCGAAGGTCCCAGACTCATGCCCGGACTTGCAGAGGTCTCTGGTTCCTGCCTACACTCTTGTAGTTTCCAGACTCATGCCTGAATCCTCAGAGGTCTCTGGCTCACTCCGTCAGCAGTTGCTCCCCTTACCTGCTCCTGTGGAGTTTGCCCTCCCAGGCCCACTTCGGCCCAGGTCGCTGGCTCAGTCCTCTTCCTGTGGAGTCTGCTGCCTCAGACCTGCTCTGGCATCCATTTCCATTGTTTTCTATTTTACCATGAGGCTCACGGTATACCAGCAAAGTTCCAGCTGGCAGGTCATGTCTTTCCCCTCTGGTGGCTCCATGGCATCTCTCTGACTCTTCCTTCTTTCTACCAGCATTCAGTTTAGTTTTCCCCACCTAGCTCTACTCTGCCCATCTTCTTTATTCTTTAACTAATAAAAACAACACATATACAGAAGGACATCCCATGCCAAAGTACAGTTTTAATACTTTAAATCCTGTACATATTTTTTAAACCTTGTTTTTAGAATGAGACATTGATATCATGCAAAAATCTATCCCAATCCAAACTATCTTGAAGATCTGTTGTTGTCTCCTTGATAGGCCCACTCCACGTGGTCACCTTTAGTTAAAATAATGATAAAATCAAGTGGCATCCTTCTTTTTAACTCTAGGAAAATGGGAATCCAAAATTCAAAATGGAATTATGCCTTATGATTCTTTAAAATTACCCATGCATAGATTTTTAGGTTATCAATTCCCAGTACTACTAATTAACTTTTAACTAGGTTTATTTTAATTTTAACTGATTTTTGACAGTATCTGACAATATAAATTTATAAATCTGAAGCTACAGAATGTTCACATAAAACAAGTCCAATTTTTTGACTGTTCTGCTTCTCCTTGTCATTGTGTCAAGGGCTCAGACTGACAGAGTGACAGAGGGAACTTTTAAATAAACATGGGTCTAACAAAAGAGCCATAATCTAATTCTAGAGCTAGCTTTTCAATAAAAAACGGCACAAAACAGTTTTAACATTATCCATACCAAAAAGTCATCTGAATTTCTGCTAACCCAAATCTAGTAACCAGAACTCAGAGATACATTCTGAAGTCAGGCTCATAAATGTGGCCACAGCAGTGATGGGTGCCATAAATATAGGTGAAAATATCCAAACCATTTCTGTCTCAGCTCCATGCTTGCAAGAAAACTTACATAGACAAACTTTTGGCTGGGCGATGGTGGTGCATGCCTTTAATTCCAGCACTCGGGAGGCAGAGACAGGCGGATCTCTGTGAGTTCGAGCCCAGCCTGGTCTACAGAGCTAGTTCCAGGACAGGCTCCAAAACCACAGAGAAACCCTGTCT
>NC_022028.1:240539-245290 GCF_000317375.1 Microtus ochrogaster | reverse complement strand
AGAAGAGGCTAGATATAATGGGCCAAGCAGTGTTTAAAAGAATACAGTGTCCGTGTAATTATTTCAGGGCATAAGCTAGCAGGTGGCTGGGGTGCTGGGGACGCAGCTCTGCTGCTCCTATTACAATACAGGGCCATCCAAAGGACCCCATACACCAGGATGGGAGGGGCCAGGGTGGCACACAGCATGGGGGAAAATGATTGTTAACTACTCCAGTCATAGCAATTAACCCCAGATTTTCTGTTCAGTGTTTGAAGTCCTATTGGGGCGCAACCATCCCCTACAACTGTGGCTGGCAGTCTTGTTACATTGTAACAAGGCTCTACAGCCCAGCCACCCATCCATACAAGCAGGCTGTCCCGCAGCAGCCTTGTGCTCCTATGGCAAACCTGCCCATGCTGCTCCTACACTGCGGCCAAGGTTGATTCCTTTCAATGAAATGTTTAGGGCGGGTAGAGGTTGTTTGTCTCATCCATCATCAGACTTTCTGATGGATTTTTCAAGATGGGTTCCCATGGTAAGCTGCTTGGAGAAAAAGTCAGCTTGAGCTAGCAGTAGGATGGGAGGGTTCTAGAGCGCCCTCTGGTGGAGCATGTAAGGGGTCCGCCACCCAGAGGACACCGGTGCAGGTCCCAGGCAAAGCTGAACCTAAGAAGGCTGAAGGAAAGTGTATTTATCTTCTTCTAGAGTGGAGAGAGAAAGGGAAAGCAGAGCATTGTAAAAGAGGAATAAAAAGAAATGATGACACTTTCCATTTTGAGGGCTACTGAGGCACTGGCCGCCCTTCAGGGAACAAAGTTCCCTGAACTTTGATTCAAAGTTGATCAGTTTGGAAGTTTCCAGAAAGTGAGTGCATCATTTGGAGTAGTGCTCTCAAAAGTTGGCAGGAAAGGGCCCAGGTTTCCAGTGTGAGGTTTGAAAAAACACAATAAATTAGAAAAAGTTAAGAGGCACACCAGGAAAAACAAAAAAACCTAAACAAACAAAAAGAAAAAACAAAGAAACATGTTCTCTGTGACTAAAGATGCAAAGTCATCAAGAATTCCTTTTTTAAGCAATTCTTGATGTTCTCTGATGTTTGCTGTTAGTGTGCCATGGGTTTTTTACATACTCAGAAGTGACAATGTTCTTACTTGGGCTAATACTCATGCAGAGTTTAGAGGTCAGTGGGGTTGCTGAGGTGTTCCAGAGCTTTTCTGGGTGCCTAGCCCAGTGCCTTGCATGGAACCTGTACCCCTCAGATGAAGCTGGTCGCACCATCCTTATAAGGAATGGCTCTTTGTGTACAGGATAAGACAGTGTTGGACCAGTCTGACAAAAAGTCAACTGAATCTATATGGTGGGCAGAATCGAAGCAATGTGTACTTTGCCTTGTTTGATATCTTGTAGAACCTCTTTGTGAGTTCAGAAGTCCTCAGAAAGAGTCCTCAGGAAGTCACCTGTCCCTTAGGCCACATATGCAGAGTCCTCTGGCTTCAGGTTATAGCTGTGGCTAAGGTGTATGTCTGTGAGTCTGTCCATGGATGTCTGTCCACTTGTTTATTACTAGTAAAGATTTCTATTTTAAGACTGGCCAGAGATAAGTGGCGTTTTCTCTTCTAAGAGTGTATGTTTAAGTGGTGCTGTTTGGCGAAAGAGAATTCATTTTCTTCTGGCAGGATTTGCTTTGATTTCCATCTCCTGCTGAGATGACTCCTGGGTCACTTCCACTTGGTCAGACAGTCTGACTCCTTTCTAGGTTGGAGCCTACCTCTGTTTTGAGCCCATAGGTCCCTCTGTCATTCCTTGAGTAGTCCAGTTTCAAATCAAGAGGCTGGTGCTGGTCCATGCAACCACAGCTTGATCATCATGCCTGCAGGCAGCTTACTGTCAAATCGGTAGCGGAATACTCATGCCTTCCTAAATACCAGTCTCCTTTATTCTAGAGAATAAATATTCTTTATATAATAATAGAGCAGCCAAAAGGACAACCAGTTCTGGCCTCATAGGGCTGTCTGTCCCC
The DNA here is from genome assembly GCF_000317375.1 of Microtus ochrogaster. Taxonomy (NCBI): domain Eukaryota; kingdom Metazoa; phylum Chordata; class Mammalia; order Rodentia; family Cricetidae; genus Microtus; species Microtus ochrogaster. The sequence continues at coordinate 243,288 of NC_022028.1, read as the reverse complement.
CTGACCAAATTCTTCATTCCTCACGTCTTGTCTGCCTTTAAATATTCTGCTTAAGTTATTAACAGGCTTCTCCAGCCAGGCGCGCGCGCGCGCGCACACACACACACACACACACACACACACACACCTCCCACCCGTCATCACACACAAACCCTAAGTGTGTTCTGTTTGACTTTGAGGACTCATCAGTATGCTGACAGGCTAGCAACCCAGCTGTCCTACTGTTTCTCAGAATGGCCTCGCTGAGCCTTACTGTAAACAAAGCTACTTATGTTTCCCCAGAAAAGGTGTATTTGGGTGTGTGTGTCCTCTATTTAAACACCATCTTCATGTCTATGAATTTCTGGCCTGTCAATCTTGGTGGTGCTTCTCCCGAGTTACTTGACTGATTTTGACGGTCCATCTGGAAATGCGGTTTTGTTTAGGACGTGTGATAATAGCAAGAGTAGCAGTCTCGTGTTAATAGTTCGCCTTTGAATTTAGAACTAGAAAACAAGATGCTGATTGCAATAATTTGCGTTTGTGAAGCAATTTAGTACAATCCTTGCACATGTTCGGTGATACAGATTAAATGCATTTAGCAGTTTAAGAGGCCGGCAATTATTACTTTGAAAAATAGAGACTTCGATTGTAACGATATCATTCATATTTCCTTCCATGGGGATTTGTTCCAGCACAGGACTGTCCCTGTGCCTTCAGCTCCTGAGTTCTTCCCAGTCATGGACCTCAGTCTCCTAGGTCCAAAGGCCTGGGTGTTGGCTGTAATGCTGCCACCATGCTGGCCTGCAGGACTATTAGCCCTTGCAGACTGCAGTGACCTGGTGGGAATGATGTTGGAAATGGAGCTTCACAATAAAAGCATTCCAGCTGGAGTAATGTCCACCAGCTCAGCGAGAGGCTTAGGACCAGCTTCCTGTTCTCCTGACCGATGTGGGCATCCGGGGTCAGAGTGTGGCCCTTTCTCTGGGTAGCAGCATGGGTCTGCAGTTACTCCTGACTCCAGGCCTCTTCCCCTTGAATGACTGTACCCTTACCACGGACTGATAAGGTTCTGGGCAGTGGGCTCATTTCCACATCTGACCTTAAGGGTTACAGAGTGGCTGTTTGGGACAGGCTGGCCTGGCACCTTTCCCTTCTTTGTCAGGACGGCTTTGTACTTCATGTCTCTTAGGGCTCCAGCTTGACAATAGTCTGTCTCTCTGGCAGGACAGAGAGGTTGAGTGTGACTGAGGGCAGAGAGTGGTCAGGATGGGAGGAAGAGCAAGGCTTGGTGCTCGGCTGAGGCCCCACATCTATGACATCTTGACTGGCACCTCCTCTGACACCTGCTAAACTCTGGATCCAACTCTAAGAAAATTAGTGAATTATCATGGGCACCTGGGCTCTACCCACCAACTCCCTCAGACTCCTACATATGGGAAGGGCCGAAAGGAAATCACTTCCTGTGGCACAGTTAGGTCTCCGCTCCTCTGTGAAAGGCCCGCTGTTTACCAACTAGCTCCTTGGCGGAGCCTGCTTTTGACCTTGTCAGAGTTCCACCTCCCTCCCTGGGGGAAGGAAGGGCAGGCTATCAACATGTCTGGGGGGGGGGAGCTGCCATGTTCTCCTGTGGCACTTGCTGTAAGTCTCCCGTGGTGGCTCTACTGCTGGGGCAGGGAGACTTCATGGCCTCAGGTCTCAGGCTGGGGCTCCTAGGCTGGTATTCTTGCTAGGTGTGATGTGGGAGCTTCCGAATTTCCCTGGTCTTCAGCTTTCACACGTTTTAGGAGGAAACAGTGAAACTCCTAAGGATTGGTACAGCCTATGTGTCTGTGTGATTGTCTAGTAGGGACTGGTACAGCCTACAGCTCTGTGTGATTGTCTGGTAGGGATTGGTTCAGCCTACGTGCCGTGTGCGATTGTCTGGTAGGGACTGGTATAGCCTACAGCTTTGTGTGATTGTCTAGTGTTAGCTTCCTTAGTTTGGTTTTCTTTTCTGTTACTGTTTCAGTCAGCCAGTTGGACATCTGTGCTCCTGAGACTCAGGCAAAATGTAGTTCTTAGTTTTGCCATCAGCTCCTAGCAAAATGAAGCTGTTGGTTGGAGGAACGGCAGCCAGTGTTAGATGGGTGAGTGCATGTGGTCACATGACACCGGTGACTGAAAGTGAAGAGGAGAAAGAGGGACAGAGAAGACCCCTTGCTTGGCTGCTGCCTTGTTGGCAGTGTCTGGTGGCCTCAAGACCAGGAGCTGGGCCTCTTCTTGACCACACCTGGGAAGCGCTGTTTCCAGTTCTTCACTTAGATTTCCCTCCTCCAGTCCAGTCTGTTCAAGGCCAGGTGAGCGCTGTTTCTTGTAGAACTGGGTTTTGCCCTTTGCCTGTCTCTCCTCTCTGAGACTTTAACACAGACTTTAACTTCCTTGTTGATGTATTTCTGTGTGAACGAGTTTGTTGAGGGTAGGAAGTGGGGCACCCGTGGGGTCTCTCCCACAAGTCCCACTCGCTCAATAGCGTGGGAAGAGCTCAGGACCGTGGAGCTCATAGCATCAGCATTTGGCCCACTCTGCGTTGGGCACTGGTGCTGGCTCTGCACAGGGCCTGGCTTCTGGTGTGTCTGTGTTGGATGTGGATCCATTGCTGTACTACACACTCGGCCCCTCAGTTCTGTGTGCATACATAGTACACATGGCAGGTGCCTCAGCTCATGAGTCCCGGTGCTAATCAGGCACAGCATGTTAGAGAGTTGTGTTTTAGCTCTTTCTTGGATAT
>NC_022028.1:239711-240259 GCF_000317375.1 Microtus ochrogaster | reverse complement strand
GTGTGTGTGAATATGTATATGGAATGTGAATTGTACATTTTCCTCAAATTAACACGGGGCTCTTCCATGTTGCTGGCCTTGTTTTCTGAAGGTGGCCTCCAGAGGCAGAGGGGGTTTGGGAAAGGTCTCTGTTAGCATCCAGCAGCAGAGAGCACCGCAGTGAAGGAGATGAAGCAGAACTGCAGCTGCACATGGAAACAATGAGGCCCCGAGCCACCTCACACTAGCCTGCAGCAGCTATGTTTGCGAGCCTGGACTATAGTCTTTATAATTTCATCTTATCCAAAATGAAAGACAGTTTAAGTATTCTTGCCAGGGAACTTTCCTGGAGCACTGTCTACCTCATAGCTGGTTCAAATTATTATTATTATTATTATTATTATTATTATTATTATTATTATTATTATTATTAATCATCTTGAGACAGAATTTTATGTAACCCAGGCTGACCTCGAACTTGGCCATCCACCTTCCCAGTTGCTAGGATCACAGACTATGCCACCATATCTGGTTACTGTACTTGGGTGTACGCTCAACAACAGCGTAAT
>NC_022028.1:234870-238403 GCF_000317375.1 Microtus ochrogaster | reverse complement strand
TACTGGCAAACCGTATCCAAGAAGTCGACCAATGGAATCGTATAGGTGTTTTGTTTTTACTTAATTTTGTGTATAATGTGAAGGAAGGGTCCAAATTTATTGTTTTTCATGTAGATGCTCAGTGTCTCTGCTATCATTGCTGAACAGACTGTTCTTACACTGAATAAATAAGGATTTATTCCTGCATTCTGATCCACCTGTCTGTCCTTATACCACACCACATAGATGCTAGATTTGCAATAACTTGAAACTGGGAGGCGTGGTTGCATTGAAACATTAGGTAGCTTTGGGGACTGTCCCCATTGTAGCAATATTAAACCTTCCAATCCATGAACAGGGGATGCGGGATGCGTTTCTATTTATTTAGATCTGTGAGCTTTTCAATAGGGTCTTGTAGTGAAAGTGTGTCTTATACTTCTTTTCTTTATTAATTGTTAGTACTTGTTTTTTTGACATAGGGTTTCACTGTGTAGCCTTGGCTGGTCTTGAACTCGGAGATCTGATGTCTGTCTCTGCCCAGAGTTCTAGAATTAAAGTCATATCCCACCATATCTGGCCTTGCTTCTCTCTCTTCCCCCTTCCTCCTTTCTTCCCTCCCCTCACCTGGACTTTTGTTGCAAGCATATAGAAATACAGATATCTGTATAACCCTGTGTTCTACAATCATATCTGGATTTATCCTAATACCTTTTTAGTGAATTTGGATTTTCTGATATGAAATTATGCATCTGTAGTTTTCCTTTCTCCAATCTGAATGCTTTTTGTTTATAACTTCTCTTGCTTACTTCACCGAAACCTCTAGTGCAGGGCTGAGTGGGAAGCACAGGAGCAGGCCCACTGTCTTCTCCTGGTCAAATGAAAGCCGTTTTCAGCCTCTCACCGTGATGCCAGCTCTGGGTCTACGTAGGTGCACCCATTAGGCCGAGGGCATGCTCCTGCAGTTCTAGTTTCTTGAGTATCTTTATTATGAAGGGTTGCTATATATTATCAAATTTTAGTAGTCATGTGGATTTTGTTTTTAATTCTCAGTGATATTTGATTGGCAAATTTTCCACTGTTATACCAATCTTGTATTTTTTGAAATTACATCTGTATTTGAATGGATATTCAGTGTTTATAGTTTTCTTGCAGTGATGTATTTTCTGGCATCAGGTAATATCGGATTCATTGGAATAAGTTCAAATCATTTGTCCCCTTCTGTCTTGGGGAGTTTATGAAAGACTGGTATTCATTCTAAGTATTTGGTAGAATCCACCAGTGATGGACATTTCAAAATTACTAATTTCTTCTTTTCACCTCATGTAATCTGCTTACATTTTCTAAAGAAATGGTACTTCTTGTACCATTTTGATAGTTTATGCCTTTCCTTTATTTATGTTTCCCTTTGTGTTTACTGTTTGCAAGAGCCCTCAGACGCCACCAGAGGGCCTCAGAGCCCCAACACTGGAGCTGCAGGGGGAAGCCATCGTGTGGATGCTGGGAATCAAGCCTGGGGCCTCTATGGTGACAGAAAGCTCTCTTATGCACGGATCCCCTGCCTTCCAAGCTTATGTCGTTTTTGTTTGTTTTGTTTTGTTTTTGTTTTATTTTTTGTTTTTAGTGACATCTGAGCCAAATTTTGGTATGCAGTTCTTCGTTAAAATCCTGAATAATTGTTTTCATTTTTGTAAGATTGGTTCTGATAATCCCTTCTTCTCTCATGAACTTGAGTACTTCGTCTCTTCTTTTCATCTAATAAAAATCTCCTCAGTTTTGCCTATCTTGTTGCTAACAAGTTAAGTTATTTCAACAGTGATACGTTTTTCTCTCTTTGCAAGGTCAGCTCCTTTACTCCAGGAGTTTCAGCGGCTGGTAGGTTTTCACTCCCAGGCCACTGGAATGAGAGCGGTCACATAACAGCCCCTGCTGTCTGGGTTCACAAGCTGAGCAGCTTCCTGGAGGGCTGAGTGTCTCAGCCTTCCATGAAGTGTGTGCAATCCATGAGGACGTCCTGGCGTTGGTGTGCATAGCAGGAAAGGTAAAGAAGTCAATTTTTTTATTCATTTATTTTTTTAATTAATTTATTTATTTGGTTTTTCGAGACATGGTTTCTCTGTAGCTTTGGAGCCTGTCCTGGAACTAGCTCTTGTAGATCAGGCTGGACTTGAACTCACAAAGATCCATCTGCCTCTGTCTCCCGAGTGCTGGGATTAAAGGCGTGCGCCACCACCGCCCGGCAGGAAGTCAAATCTTGTTGGTGAGTCACGTATGATTAAAAGGGCTTTGAAACATTTTTATAACCAGATATTCCATGCAAATTTTTAAAAATTGGCTTTGCCATATAAATATCAAATCTATAAATCATATTATTTTAATATAAACATCCTAATTAAAAGGATTTGGAGTGGGAGTATTTAGAGTGAAAGCCATATCACTGCAGAAGTACTCAGAGGCAAGCATGGTACTCCACTCTAGTCATGGAGGGCCCTTCACACAGGCTTCTGAGGGGGCATCCAGTTCTAACTGTTGCTTATACATGTGCTGTATCGTAGGTTTCCCCAGATCCTGCATAAGCCATCTACCTGTCCTGTTAGAACTCTGGGAACCAAAGTGAGTTTAGAACAGATTGGTGCTCGTCCTTAGCTTTTGTTGCCAAACTACTTCTTTCCTAGAGTGTGTGCTTTAGATTCCCCTACAACCTCCATCCTATTTCACGGTCTTCTTTTACCAAAATTTGCCCAGAAACTGAGCAATGTCCCGTTCTTTTCCTGGGACTCATATGGATCAACAAAAGAGAACAGAAATGGGAACTCTAGCCTCAGTCTGTGCAGGGTGTTTTCAGAGGGTGCAGAGAATTCTCGTGTCTGTGTAGCAATCGTGTGGAAGGCGAGGTGTGAAGCCAACAGTCACAGATCTCAACAGTGCACCATGAGGTGGGCAAGTCATCTCTCATCTGCCTACAAACAGTTTGGGGAAAGAAGGTTGAATTTTGTGGCTACAGTTCGGTTAGGAGACAGGCACACAATCTCAGAAAATCCATATTTGTAGGAAGTATTATGTCCTTTTGGCTGAACATTAGCTATTGTAGGGCACTTACTTGCTCCACCCCTGAGAACAGGACCATACGGCATTTCTCTCTCTCTCTCTCTCTCTCTCTCTCTCTCTCTCTCTCTCTCTCTCTCTAAATCACAATTCATCACAATCTTATGAAAAGAATCACACAGTGTTCCTAGGCAAGAAGATTCGATAGCAGAAGGACAGCAGCCTCTAGCCTCTAACTGATTCATAAAAGTATGATTAACACTCAACAAAATCTGATCTTTTTTACAGATATAGACAAGTGATTTTGAAATTCATATGGGACGAAGAGGAACTAGAATAATTAGAAAAAAATTTTGTAAAATAACACAATGGGAGGAATCAGCGTCACAGATGTAATCCCAGCAGGTTTGTGAGTTCAGGGGCAGCCTGGGCTAATGACACAACGGGAGGACTCAGTGTCACACCTGTGATCCCAGCGGGTTTGTGAGTTCAGGGGCAGCCTGGGCTAATGA
>NC_022028.1:223554-234730 GCF_000317375.1 Microtus ochrogaster | reverse complement strand
TGTCACACCTGTGATCCCAGCGGGTTTGTGAGTTCAGGGGCAGCCTGGGCTAATGAGGCCAACAATGGCAACAAAAAAAAGTTGTTTATTCAGTCAAAATTTTAAGATTAAAGGAAGCCACGTTGATCAAAACAGTATGGTACTGATGGAAGACTAGACCCATAGATGAATGGACAGAATGTAGAATTCAGAAGCAGACAGACATGCTGTAGCTATTTTCATTTCGATGAATGTGCTAAAGAAACTTGGGTAGAGAAAGAATAGTGTTTCCAGCAAATGGTGTAGAAACAGTTGTCCATTTACATAAACCACTTAAACCTCTTGATCTAAATTTTATAATTTATGTTCAGAATAAAAATGAGTTGTATATCTCGATGAAAAGCACGAAACTCTGAATGCTCTAGAAGAAAACATAGGAAATATTTGGAACCTTAGAGTAGAAAAAGACTTCTTACACATGACACCAAAAAGAAATATAAAGGAAAAAAAAAACAGAAGTTAACCAAAATTAAAACCTTTCTGCCAAAAATTACAAACAGGATTAAAAGGTAACTGAAGAAAATATTGATAATCAGATACATATCAAAGGGCATGACTGGAATCTACAAAGAACTGACAAGGTGAGCAGGGGCCTGGAGACGTGGCTCCGTGGTTAAGAGCAGCGGCTGCTTCTGTCAAGGGCTGCTTCCCAGCACCCACGTGGTGGCTCCCAAGCATCTGTCACTCCAGCTCCAGGGGATCCCACACCCTCTTCTGAGTTCCGTGGACACCAGACACACATGTGGAGCACAGGCTTTCACACACACACACACACACACACACACACACACACACACACATGTGCACATGATATTCAGACCCTCATATGGATAAAAGTAAGTAGTTTTTTAAGAAGGGGACAATGTGATTTTTTTTTAAATGGACAAAATGCAGACACTTTGCTAAGAGGAATTATGGATCATGAATAGAACACAGAAGGATCCTCAGTGTCAGCTGCTAAGGAGAGCAGACTCAGCGGTACACAGTGGGACACATACGGTATCCTATGGCATAGGACACAGAAGGATCCTCAGTGTCAGCTGCTAAGGAGAGCAGACGCAGCGGTACACAGTGGGGCACATACGGTATCCTATGGCATTAGAATGACTACCATGGAAAATGTTGGTGGTACTACCAGGAGCTGGTGAACACAGAGCACACGTTACTGCTTCTCTTGCTAGCCCAAATGCAGAACGGAAGACATTCGGCAGCCATATGCGGCTTCAGGCGTACCCTTACATTGACCCAGTAACACCCTTCTTGAGTGTTGGCCTAGAGAGTGAAAGCTATGTTTGTACAAAGACCAGTAGGTGTGTTTACAGAAGGGCTCTTCCTTGAAATCAAACAATGAGAGTCCAGTTGTCCCGCAGCGAGTGGATACACTGTGCCCACTCACAAGCCTTGCATACACTGGACTCAGCGATAAAAATGGATAAACACACAGCAACGTGGGTGAGCCTCGAAGGTGTCACTGAGTGAAAGAAGCCAGTCTTGAAAGGTGACCTGTATCTCCCATTCACATCCTCTCTGGAAGGCAGAAGCTGTGAAGCACAGACCCAGGACTTCAGAGCGGAAGAGCAAAATATTGAGTATGAAGGACAGCACAGGGTCACAGAGGGTGTGGAGCTTAGTCTGGAGTTTTATTTCTTTTCTTTTTTAAAAAAATATTTATTTATTTATTATGTATACAATATTCTGTCTGTGTATATGACTGCAGGCCAGAAGAGGGCACCAGACCTCATTACAGATGGTTGTGAGCAGCCATGTGGTTGCTGGGAATCGAACTCAGGACCTTTGGAGGAGCAGGCAATGCTCTTAACCTCTGAGATAAAAGCCCCCTGGAGTTTTATTTTGATGGTAATTACACACACACACACACATATACACAAACTCACACACATACACATACACACACACATACACACACATACACACACTCTCACTAAGATAATAGAACTGTACCAAAAGGAAAATGAAGTTTTTCTATAAGTGTTTTTAAAATACATTTTTTAAATCTTTAGAAGCAGAAACCCCTTCTTGTGGTATGCTCTACATGCAAACTGCGTCTGCTCAGGACAACCCCAGCTGCCTCCAGATGTTGTTTCATTGTAAATGTTTCCTGTCACATTCTCATCCAGCTGCCTTCTGGGTCTCCTGTGGTACAGCCCTACCCGTCTCATTTGCTTTTCAAATCTCTGTAGATTTTCAACCCATTGCCATCTCTGGGCTGTTTTCCAAGTCTCTAAAATATGCCTCACATCCCTTGTCATACTGAACTGTTCGAATTTGTTTGTGTTTGTGTATGTGTACCTGCTTGTCTGTGTGCTCAACACTTGTGGGCAAGCGCCCTAGAGGCCAGAAGAGGTCATGGGATCCCTCAGCCCTAGCGTTAGAGGGAGTTGTAGTCATCTAATATAGGTGCTAGAAACTGAACCCAGGGCCTTTACAAAAGTAGCGAGTGCTCTCATCCACTGAACCCTCTTTCCAGCCCTCTGCTCCATCAGATTTAGAGAGAGCATAACCATTCCACTTCTTAGCAGGGTGAGAACACACACACACACACATGACCTGGTTTTGGTCTATAGCCCCTGCTTGGTTTCATGCTTCACTAGCATTTCAATGAAGAAACTCAATTTTTGAGACTGCAGAAAACCTCCAAGTGTGCACAGCCTAATTGTGACTCTTCTCTTCATAGTGGGATTTTTTTCCTGGAACCATTTCCAGGTAGCTATTTTCCTCCCGAGGATTTGTCTTATTAAGCCATTAGGGTGGACAATGCACACACTTGAATGTCTGGGTGGCAGCAGGCTGCTATGTTGGGACACAGGATGAAATGCCATAAACATCTTCCTTTATTTTACTGGCTTTGGCTCAAGCTGTTGACAGGGCTATTGTGTGCTCAGCTCCAGTGGTTATGGAGAGGTCTGTTATTCTGCAAGTAGAAAATCTATGCTCAAATTTGATACGGTGTTCTGCAGTGAAGGCGATGCCCTTTTATCTGCTGTGTATCAGAGCACAGTGATTTGACTCCCGTGTCTAGGCCACCCTCGTACTTTTTATTGATCATCAAAAGACAAAGGTGGCTTTTGATTCTTTCCAGATGCTAGCAAATTAGGAGACACTGCAAAAATTATTTTGTCACCAAGGAGAAGACATGGCGCAAAATAACTTGGGCAGTGTCCTTCCCCAGGGCACACTTTCTTGGCAATGCTAGTGTTAAACATACCCAAATTTCTAAGAAGTGAATAGCTCTCTTTGTTGTCACACTAACCATGCTGAAGAGGCCATAGAGGAAAGGTATTTCTTTCTTGTTTCTCAACCCTTTTCCCCTAGGATTTTTATGAGTCAGGAGAGAGCTGCTCAGGCCGGAGAGGGAAGGCAGGGAAGCAGGGCCTCTTGAGTACTGGATTCTATTTTCAGGAGTGTTTAAACACTGGAAGCCAGGCAGCCATGCCTGGAGCTAAGCTATTCGGAACCAGTTGCTCCCTTGTGCTCTTTTTCTGTGAAATGAAAACCCACTCCCTATCATTCACTTAACAGTTAGGTTCAGGTTTTTCCCTTAGAGGAAGGATTTTCATTCATTTAACATTTTTTTTTAAACAAAAGAGACCTATTTTAGGAGTTCAAGTGATTTTTTTCTCTTAGATTTTTCTTTAAGTTTATTCAAATCACAGAACCTCAAATAAAATGCGTTGCTTGCATGGCATGTGAGATACCAAAGTCTGTGTACCAAGCAGTGGACGCTCAAGAAACCTGTGATGTGACAGTAGAACTATCTCAGGAAAATGTCCATCCGGTTGACTTATGCCAAGAACATGCAGTGGGCATGGGGTGTAAGAATCGCCATTCCTGGACTGTTTCTCAGAGGCAGGGAAGAAGGGAGCCCACTCAGTGCTCTTTCTACTCAGAAAGCCATGATAACCCAGACTCTTCACCCTCCTCAACACCAGCAGGGATCCCCTGTCCTTTCGTGCTATGTGACAGTGGGCAGCTCAGGTTCACTGACACACTTCCAGAGTGGAAGCTGAGGTCAGAGAAGCCAAAGAACTTTCGACTAACGTTCATTCATTTAAGGCTCCAAAACGAGGAGCTGTCAACCTCATCACAGCTACTGTCACCACTGTAGAGCCATCTCAAGATGGAATTCATAATTTGTATGACAAATACATCACGCAAAGAAAGGACAAACAGCCCCTAATGCTCATAGTCCTCCAGCTATAATATAATGGAAGGAGGAAGAAGGGGGGGGAGCGACCCACAGTCAAAGAATATTTATTTCCTTATGCACAGGCTTTAGCAAATTGAAACTCCAAGACAGAATGAAGCCGCCAGAGGACTTACTAAAGAGAAACACCACAAAGACAGGCCTGCAACCCAGCCGGTACAAACTTGGTGTGTGGGCAACAGGACATTCACGACACCTGGGATGTGGTCTTCCAGAACAGTGAACACACCTGGCCACGTGCTGAACCTAACCATGTGCTGGCTACACATTTGTTTCATTTGTTGTGGGAAATTCAGGGGAATTTAGATCTGTGCGAAAATACCTCAGTTTATCTGTAAAATGAGTCGTTTGTGTGGGTTAATCTTGACAGTCAGCTTGGTGGAGAATCGAGTGCGGTTTGCCTCTGGTTGTGTTCTGTGATGGCATGCACAGAGAAGATTGAGTGGAGACAGAAGATTCACCCTGAGTGTGGGCTGGCAGCACCACCCCATGGGCTGGGGTGCTCAGATGGACTAAAAAGAGGGAAAAGGGAAAACTTACCACATCTATGTTTCCTGGTTGCCATGTATAAAAAGATCAGATTCTCTGTACCCTTCCATCATGGTGCTCACCTCACCACAGCATCGTGACGGGGAGCAGCTGACCATGGACTAAGGCTCCAGCTCAGAGAATGTAAATCTTTGCTGTTTTTAAGCTGTTCTCCTAGGTAGTTCAACCAGCAGAGTTAAGCTGTGGTCTCCTATCATTACGAACCACCTTTTACATACTCACACAGTGCAGGGCTGCTCAGAAACCAAACAGCCTTGGAATTACAACAAGGCATGCTGGGAAGCAGCACCTCAAATTCAAGAAAGCCCTCATTTGTATCCGTAGTAAATTTCTGTGTTCTGAATATCCCATCGGTGGCGACTCCAAACTACAGAAGAGAGTAGTTTGCAAAATTCTGTCCAGCTTCTCCAGCGAGAAATGAACATAATCTATGAGTGTGAGTCCTCAGCACTAGTCTGGCTGAGTCTACTGGGGACTTCTCAGGCCTGAGGACCCTCCAGAGGCTGGCCTTGCCAGTCTGTTAGCTCAGCTCCTCACCCAACAGCAGACATCTCTGTAGCTATGCATTCTGTGAAAGCACCAGAAGGCTATGTCACAAGGGTGGGACAGCAAGTGACCTGCATGATGGACAAGCAGGAACAGGTCTCAAAGCCCTGGGAAAACTGAGAGCACAGCATACAGATCTGTCTGCGCACCGACAAACTACAGAAGGCCACGCCAGCGGCCTCGCTTACAAGAAGGATGCCACAAAGTGCTGCAGGATTCTTGCTTGCTTTGGTGCACACTCGACTCTGAGGTGGCTCTCAGTGGGTAGAGCTCTTTGACCCTCAATCCACAGGTGCCCCTCGAAGGAAGAAAGCCTCGTGTTGATTGCTAGAGGGGTTGAAATTAATATCTACCTCGCCCCTCGCTTCCCACCCTGCACCACTCACTCAGTGTCTCTCCACAGAGAGCAGGAAGACAAAAGAGCCCCATATGAAATGTGCCTTTCCCTCTCTGAGGATTAGATGGGGGTGGGGTGGGAGGGTGTGTGGAGGCAATGGGAGAAGGGGAGGAAGTGGGATCTTGGATTGGTATTTTTTAAAAAAATCTAATAAATTAAAAAATAAAAAAGAGCCAGCTATGAGATAGTAGCAGCAAAACTGCTCCATGTGAAGAGCACCAGTGAACTCGTGGTTAGTATGGCGATGGGGGGGTACACACTAAGCAAGTCTGTGTAATGGTTATTGTCCACAAACAACATGCGACAGGTTAAAGGGGCACTTCTGGGGTTAAAGGGCGCAAACTGGAGCTCAGGGGAATAGGAAGAAGGAAGAGGTGGGGGTGATCATCCAAAACAAGGTGGGTATGAAACTGCCATAAGAAACTCATTATTTTGCATGCTAGTTTATACTTTAAAAAAAAACATGTTTATAGGATGTGAAAGCAGGAATAAAACCATCTGGGGGATTTAGTGGGAGAAGGGAGAGTGGGTGAATGAGTCAGAGAGCATGCTATACTTTCGTAAAACCTAGTTCTATGAGCAACAAATACATACCAATACATACATACCAATACATACATAATGAGTATATGATAAATAATGGGTGAAATTCTTTTGTAGGTTTCTGATTTTTCTGAAGGGGGAGGCTAAATCAATTCAGATAAAATTTAACAGACACATCTTACCAGGGACAGACCGCTACTGCTGAGGACACTTGCGGTTAAATGACACAGAGAGGGGTCTTGTGGGATTTGGAGGCTCGTGGACTGAGTAAGCAGAGAAGCCCGCAGGCCCAGGTATGGTATCGCAAACCTATGAGCCTAGCACCTGAAATGCCAAGGCAGGAGGATCAGGGGTTCACGGCTAGCCTCAGCTGCACGGCAAATTCAAGGCTAACTTGAAATACTTGAGACCCGGTTTAGACAAGCTAAAGTCAAAACAAGTCTGCAGGGCACCGCAGGCTCCTGAAGAATCATGAGACTTGCAGATGGGCACAGAGAAAGATGAAAGCGAGGCAGTTTGGACCCACTGGGCACAGGAAGCCCCCATCTGTCACATCTCCCGAAAGTGAGGATGTGGGCTAGAGAAGGCACGGGCCTTGCAGCTGCAGGAAGAACAAAAGAGCAGAGACAGTTACAAGCTCCAACGGAGAAATTGCTGCTTAGTTGCCAAAGCTTGAGAAAGAGAAAAGGCCGCAGAGAAACCCTTTCTGTGCTGTGCCTTACCAGAGTGGCTTCTGTTGGGGGCAAAGGTGTGGGTGACTTACTTCACCTTGAACCTGCCTTTGCGGCGGGGCTGGCTGTGGTGTAGAGCCATTTCCTGGTCCCGCTTGTCTGCCTTGTTATGAGCCACCTTTTCCAGGCTTGTTCCTGCCTCTGGCAGGTGGGTGGTGGAAGCAAACACCCAGCGTTTTCGCTCCTAGAGCTGAAAGGCAATCCCCAGGGTGGGATGGAAGATGATCACAGCCATCACAGGGCTATTCCCGTGAAAGTTCTGTCTTTCTTTAGATCTGGAAACATCCTGATCATAGGCTGACTGGAGGCAAGCAGTCTTGGGCCCACAGTGATAAAGAACAAAGAACTGAGCAAGGACAGCCCAGTGCTGGGACTCGGGAGGCACAGTAGAGAATTCTATTGTCAAGCTGGGGAGAGGAGATAGGTTGCTCATTCTCTCTCTCTTGTTGTACACATCCCAAGGACTCTTAGGCCTAAACACAGTCTCTTCCGCAGACCCGAATGAAGAGGGTCAGCTTTGCCATGCAGCCGCTGTCTTGCTTCGAGTTTTGCCAGGCTTTAAGCAGATTGTCACAATGACTGGTGACACCCTGAGCTGTGTGCTGTTAGGTGACCAGCACTGTGCAGGCATGATAGAATATACATCACAAGCAGAGCTGACTCTCGTCACTGAGAGGTCACTGTTGCATGACCTGCCACTGACTAACATCGCTACACAATGCATGGCTTTATTATATCCCAGATTCGGGAAGAGGAAAAGGGGCTGTGAGCCTGAGGGGTAGCACAGTGTTCATCCCAGGAAATGGTCACCTGCACTGAGGAGGACAGAGGGTGAGAAGAAGCCCTGAGCTCCACAAGGAGCCCTGGCTTATCAGTTGGCCCATAGAGCCTTAGCTGAGGGCGGGGCTTTAGAGCTGGGAAGAGGCCCAGGACCAGCATAGTGAGATGCAGGGCGGGGGTCAGCAAGGTGATCTTCTGTCAACCAGAAAGGCAGCCTAGCTCTAGCGTGACGAGCAAGCGTGGCAGTGTCTGGGGACCTTTCCCAAAGTAGCATGGGATGGGAGCAGAGGGAAGGCCACCCTGTCTTGTCCCATCAGCACCATGCTGTGTGCCTGCTGTTGCCAGAGAGCCACCTGTCTGGAGATCCCAGCTAAGCCTGGCCCCTGCCCTGACTTACTGTCACCACTGTGAGCTGCTGATGCTGACTAGGCCACGGCCTTTGCTGGCTGCACTGTTATTCCTTTTAGCGCTACCTACTGGAAAGCATTTTGTGATCTGCTGGGCAAGAATGCCCAGTTGCCCTTGCTGCTGGGCTGGTCCACATCTCAGCAAGGGTGGTCCAACTTGGAGTGAAGGAGGGGCAGTAGCTTTGTGCTGAGCTGTCACACTGTCCTGTGCACCTGACTTTGCTCAAGTTGCTTGGGTGACTTTTGATGTACGTAGAAGTTTACCCCTGTTCTAAGTCTGAACAGGCATGAACACCACTCGTAAGACTGTAAGGAGATTGATGAGATCATATTAACAACACTGTGGATGCGCTGTCATTACTCACTGCTGTTCCTTGTCTTACCCGGAAAGGATTTCAGGACACGCAGTGGTGCAGACTCCACCCAACTCAGTCCTCTGTGTGTGCAGAGACCCCGTTCTTTCTTAGCACCGTGTTTGCAGACTCCATAAACATTTGCTATGTGAGGGCGTACCCAGAGCAGGAGCCCATTAAAGAATGTTGGGGGCTGGAGGGCTGGCTCAGCGGTCAAGAGCACCCACTGCTCTTGCCAGGGACTGGGGTTTCACTCCCAGCACACACAAGCTGGTTCACAACCATCCCTAACTCCAGGTCCAGGGAATCCAATGTCCTTTTGTGACTTCAGGGGGCACCAGGCACACATGTGTTGCACAAACAGGAAGACAAAGCACACATAAAATAAAAGGGGATAAATCTGATTAATTTTTTGAAAGAGACTCCTTCAGCCTTGAGAGTCTGAAAGTGTTTCTGACAAGATTAGGTCAACAGGACAGATCCTAGAAAACAGTCAATGCTGGGCCTTGCGGGATAGTTCCTGTCAGGATAGATCCTAGAAAACAGTCAATGGGCCTTGAGGGATAGTTCCCGTCAGGACAGATCCTAGAAAACAGTCAATGCTGGGCCTTGCGGGATAGTTTCCCGTCAAGGGGCTTTCTACGTGCAGGAAGACTCTCCGCAGGTGGTAGTGGAACCCTGAGGTAAAGATGGCCCATATGACCCCAGTTCTAGCCAGTAAAGCCTTCTTTAAAAGGAAGGGTGGAAGGAGGGAAGAAGTGAATCTTAGGGAAATTCAAACTCTATGTCACAGTAGGAGACATTACAATAAATGCCGCATGTCTGCAGTGCTCTTTTTGGCTTTTCCATGACACTTGTAAATTCTTAAGTATGTATCTCTAACAGATAAATTCCTTCACACAGCCAGTGCTGTCACACACAGACCAAGTCACAGTGATTCTTAATATCGTCTAACACGCTCACATACTGTGTGTCCCTGTAGCCCCAAGTCACATCAGACTGATGTCCCATGTCTGTGTGTGTCTGTGTGTGCGCATGTGTGTATATGTGCATGTGTGCGTGAGATTTCAGGTACCTTCCCCAAATGCTGTCTGGTTTATTGTTCTGAGCCAGGACTTCTCGCTAAGCCTGGAGCTCAGCACTCAGTCAGATCCTTCTGCCTCTGCTTTCCCAGCACCAGCATTCCACGCATGTAACCACTCCCCACGGCTTTTCATATGGGTACTGGGGATCTGAACCTGGATCAGGAAGTTCATGTCTGGATGGAGACATACTGTTCTTGTAGAGGACCCTAGTTTGATTCCTGGAACTCCAGCTCTAGGGAGATGCAGGGCTTCTGCACACTACCCTCACGCAGACAAGCACACACACTATTAAAAATAGCAACGTAAAGAAAGTAGAAGTCTTTATGTTTCTGTTAATAGGTGACATCCTGCCCCCCACACTCACACACTTACGTCCTTCCAGATTCCCTTGTTGAAGATACTATCTTTCTTGTGCAGATTCTGACATTTCGAATCCAATTTACTGTATCCACAAGATGCTATTAACATAGCCCCTTACCCTCTGTGTTTCATGTAAACTGGCCATTAAATTAAATCTAGACCTTAGCATCTGAGCTGATTTTTTTTTTTTTTGCAAGAGCACATCATTATAAAGTGCACACGCTTCCTTTTGTAGCACACGAGACATGGCCTGTCTCACTGTTAATGTCAGGAAGGAACAGCGGCCTAAATGTCTGTCCACCCAATCCACCTAGTATCAGGGCCTCCTAACATTTCACCTGATTATCTTGGCAGCCATTAATTACTAAGGATTAATGACCCGTTTATTGTACTTCCCGAACGCATTACCCCTGATTATCTGATAAAGAACTTTGCCCTCATGAACAGTTACCTCAGCTGAATCTGCAAAGGGCATATGATTGGTGTTTCCTTGCCCTTATAAATTAACCAGTTTATCTATTAATATATCTTGAATTTATGCTTTAGCAACCATAAGGATGAGCAGTGAGATTTTTTTCGAACCTATGGCTTATTTTTCATGCTTTACAGTTGTGTGTGTGTGTGTGTGTGTGTGTTTCATCTTGTCTCAACTTGCTCCTGCTCTGACAGTGCTCTAACAGATAAGAGGCAAAGCAATTGTCACGTAACGAAAGTATTTTGATGATAGACTGGCCAGCCCTGTTTCTGCTATGATGGTTCTACCAGCATCCGCTGACTTGGTAACTGGAAGTCTTGGTGACCCTGACAAATGGATATTGGGAGTGAATACTGAGAGTCGGCTTAGAAACACTTGAGACATTACGGCCAGTGTGGGTGACAGTTCCGAGAAGTTTTACTGTAAATTGAAGTCCCTTATTCTTAGGGTATGGGAGTACATAACTTCCGTTAGGTCGAAGAGAGTTTGTTCTATAAAATCCTGTTGTCTAATGAGGTTGCCCATAAGTGGGAATTGGTAATTTTTCTTGCAGGGTTTAGACATCTTTGCCTTGCAATGTTAATGCTTGACTGTACCGTTAGTTATGGGGAAGATCTTTTCTGATCATTTCCATTCTAGGGTTTCTATGGACCTCAAATCCATGGACGGCCGTGTTCTTTCTGTAA
>NC_022028.1:221349-223429 GCF_000317375.1 Microtus ochrogaster | reverse complement strand
AACTTCGATACACGGACATCCCTGTGTTCTTTCTGTAAACCTCGATACTTGGACATCTTTGTCCTTAAGGACATTTCTCTGACACTGTGTCACTAAATAGGTTTTAGGTTTCTTACACTTAGCTTTATCCCTACTCTTCAGAGTTGTGGGGAACATGGATATTTAATGATTGTGAATTTTCTTTCTGACTATTTTAAGGTAATTTATTTTCTTGTTTTTGAAGATGTTTAGTTTTGGATTATGTGTGTGTATCTGTGCACATGAGTACGTGTGCCCATGGAGGCAAGAAGAGGGCACAGGACCCCCTGGGGCTGGTTAGGTGGCTGTCTGCCACTCCCCAGCTCTCCTGTTAGAGCAGGACAACCCGTGCTCTTTACCCTGCCCCATATTTCCAGGCCTGCTCTGGTTTCTGAAGAAGGCTCACGAAAGTTAAAGGGACGTTTCAATGCTCACCTTGATAGGCGAGATACGGCAGCAGGAAACTCTAGAACCTTTCTGAACTGGTTACCTAGTGGGCAACATCTCTAATACAGAAGGTCAGCATTTGCTTTGTTATAGAGTGATAGAGTGAGCGGTGTTTCTTTCAGTGGCCAACAGACCTCATCTCTGGAGGAGCTCTCTCTATTTCCTTCCCAGTACACAGTCCCATGGCTGACAGCTACGGGGCTCACCCCTAGTACCCCGCTGAGGGGGCAGCACCCCCATTAGTAAGACCTGGGTGCAGAATTCAGCTCTGCCTCTCACACCCAAGGCAGACAGTCCTCCTTCCTGTGACCTGCATGAATCCTCTGTACCTTCTGTTTCTCAGTGACTCCTCCCTGGACACTTCAGTCACGTTAACTGGTCACTTGAGTCCTGAAAACAGATGCACGCAGAGGGTCTAGAGAACGGCGGATAGCAAGGCCACTGTCTAGTTCTATAAGGAAATGAACTGCTGATCT
Source organism: Microtus ochrogaster (assembly GCF_000317375.1). Classification (NCBI taxonomy): domain Eukaryota; kingdom Metazoa; phylum Chordata; class Mammalia; order Rodentia; family Cricetidae; genus Microtus; species Microtus ochrogaster. The sequence continues at coordinate 222,488 of NC_022028.1, read as the reverse complement.
GATTCTGACAGACTGGCAGCGTCAGTGACTCCCTCGCTCCCCGGTCACACCATCCAATCCATTTCCTAATACTCTCAGATCTCTGTCTGCCTCTCCTGTTAAAGGCTGCGGCTCCTCTGCAGGAAGCGCCAGCCTTTTAGCTCCTCTTGCCACACCTGCCTGGGCCCCCTGAATATTATCGTTATGGCAGCCAAGGGCTCTTTCTTAAATGCAAGTATGTTGTCATTTTTCTGCTTAAAACTGACCAGTGTATCTCTAACCCTGGCCAAAGTTATTAGCAGGATAAACAGGACCAGAATCCTTGCCACGATTTATAAAGTCCTTCTTAAGGTCTCCTTAGCACCCACCACCACCGAGCATGCTGAATATTAGCATGCAGATCTCACGAAGGCCTCTGCCTCTGCTGGAGGGCACTGCAGTTGTCACAGGCAGTACCAGGGAAGCGCGCACCCGCCAGATTCCCAGAGCCAGACTTTCCACCCTGAGCCTGGTTCTCCTAGTCTGGCCACAGAAACAAGTGCTATCAACAGGAACCTGTGACAAATCTTGCTTTACTTCCTTCTCTGGCAACAGCCACCTCAACAACCCCAGTCAAAGGTCCAGTTAGTTCTGCCCTGAGATGTGACCTCCGCATGCTTTCCTGTTCCAGGTACAGGAAACCCAAGTTCTCTGGGGAAGCTGTGCAGTCAGCAGGTCGCCAAGGGGACAGAGAGCTAATCACAGGGGCCCACCCTGCTCTCCTCACGCAGCAGGGCCTCCGTGACCTTCCCACGGGGCTACGGAAGCAGGCCTTGTCACCCCAACTGAGTCTGTAAGCTCCCGTTCACTCGTGGGCATGCCATCCATGCCCCTTCTCCTTCTTGCAGTCTGTTTTACCTCCACATCCTAACTCTTGGGTGCCGTGAGCCCCACATGATGGAATCTAGATCGTGCTGCTGCCCTGACATGCTGGATACGAAATACCCAGTGTGCTGTAAGAGTTTTGGGTCTGAGGTCAGCATGGTCTTGTCGAGAAGCACTGCCAGCACTGAGAGCTGCTCCTAGAAAGCATTTCCAGCATGGATCATCTGTGATTTATTTGATTAGACAACAGATGAATCCCACTTTATGAGAAGTACGTTAGAATGCAGGCTGCTAAT
>NC_022028.1:201715-221030 GCF_000317375.1 Microtus ochrogaster | reverse complement strand
GATGGTCAGCTACTCCAGTGAAGCTGCTCCACGGATGGTCAGCTACTCCAGTGAAGCTGCTCCACAGATGGTCAGCTACTCCAGTGAAGCTGCTCCACGGATGGTCCACTGAAACATGCATGGTTTCGAGATGCAAACATCTGACAAGGAGCCAACAGGTATTTACCCTTTGTCATTAACAACCACTACCATACAAATTAGGACATTATACATATTGCTGTCACATTTCTGTTAGCTAAAATGGGATGCAGTAGACTTCAGTAAGGACCAGCCTCTCCATCACAGTGACTTAGCCAAGCCAAGGGTATCAACACCTCCCTTTCATGTTCCATCTTTAACCACTATACCAAGGGGGCTGGAAGTGAAGAACTCGGGTCCCAGGCATATTTAAAGATAAAGTCTGAAGTGGTTTACATCCCGTCTGTTTGTGGTTACATGCTATCCGAGAGGCAGAAAGTCCTGAGGCCTACAGATGCCAGGTCAGATTAGTAGACTAGCAAGCGCTGTCACCACCTGCCAGTATCATGATCCATTTCTGCCCTCCGACCAAGCTCTTCACACGCACAGTATTAATGCTTACAAAACCAGGTAAGGTACACTCCTTCAGCTCCCTTTTCACACTTGAAAGTAACAGAATTAACCCAAGCACTCAGGTGCAGACTACATGCAGACAACATTCCAACCAGCTCTGTCCAGATGAAATCCCACCCACATGCCCAGTGGTACCCCAATTCCTTCACACAGGTGTCCTCAAGCCTCCAAGATGGCATCCTTGGGCTGGGGGTCCTGTGCTTCGGGAGCAACATGACTGCTTTCCATTTCCTGTATTTGATAAAAACTCATCTACTTTCTGTGATGGTTTGAATGAAGATACCCCCACAGGCTCATATTGGAGGCGTGGCCTTATTGGAGTAGGTGTGGACTTGTTGGAGGAAGGGTGTCACTAGGGTGGGCTTTGAAGTTTCAGAATGGTACTCTCTTCCTGATGCCTGTGGATGCAGACGTAGAACTCTCAGCTCCTTCTCCAGCATCATGTCTGCCTGCATGCTGCCACACAGCTGTCTCTTCATGATGATAATGGACTAACCCTCTGAAACTGTAAGCAAGCCCCAATAAAATGTTTCCCTTCCTAAGAGTTGGTGTGGTCATGGTGTCTCTTCACAGCAATAGGACAGTGACTAAAACATTTCCCCTTCCTGACTTGTCAATGACGCTCCGCTCCGCTCTTCACCCCTACTGAACCTCTGGAAAGGTCAAGATTGGGTCTCAAACACACTTCCTAGGCCAGATGTGATGACATGTTAGCAATGAAGCAGACCTTGGCCCTGCCCCTTGGGAACTGGCACAGTGCATCATGTCCTGCTCCCTGCAGCACGCCTGTGTGCATGGCAGACAGTACCCTGTCCTTTAAGAGAAGCTCCGCCCACTCCCACTCTTTCTGCCATTTTCTCTGAGGCAGCTTTTTGTCTCTGTCTCTCTCTTCTTTCTCCCCCACCCCGCACCTCTCTATATCTCTTTCTCCCATTCTCTCTTCCCTTCCCCATCCCCTTTATTCAATAAACTCCGCATTCAAGCTCTGTCTGCCTGGTACATTTGTCTCCTGCCCGCATTCTTCACCTGCCTTGGGGCCCCGCTGGAGCCCAACTCACGCTAAAATCCTAACATACATAGTATGATTCTAGTGCTCACAATGAAAGATGGGAGGACCCCAAATTTAAGCCCAGGCTGGGTCACAGAGGAGAATGTGTCTCAATACAAGTGCCTTCTGGGGAAAGACTCAGATTCAGGTGCCAGCTTCGGAGGGTGTGACATCTGGCATCTGCTGACCTACAACCCCTCGTTCCTTAATGACATCTGTGACAACCACAGCTGCAAAGACTACTCCCGCGTCCTAGCTAGGGCTTCTGTTCCTGTGCTAAAATACCACGATCCAAAGCAACCTGGGGAGGAGAAGCTTGGTTTCATCCTGTAGCTTGTTCACCGTTCTGGGAAATTAGGCCAGGAACTCAAGGCAGGACCCATGAGGCAGGAGCTGAGGCAGGGGTCCTGGGGTGTGCTGTTGTTTCCTATACATCCCAGGAAAATGCGCTCAGGGGTGGCATCGCCCACGGTGGACTGGGTCCTCCCACAGCAGTCACTAAGGAAAAGCACTATAGGCTAGCACACAGGCCAATCTGGTGGGGGCACTGTCTCAACTACAGTTCCCATACCCAAATGGCTTATGCCGAGCAGACATAAACAAAGCTAGCCACCTCAGCTCAGCAGAGGCCACACCAGAGGGAAGGCAGCTTCTCTTCAGAAATCTGCCTGCCTGAGAGACCCATGAGGGACCAGCGCTGGCTGGGGGGCCAGGCCCCAGTCCTAAGCATCTGGAAAAGAGCTTCCCTTCACACAGACCCACCTGGTGCTGTTTGTAAAGCCCTGTACCAGCAGTCCCCAATCTTGGTCATGCTTCAGAACCACCCTACAATCTAGGACTTTAAAAAAATCCCCAAGTTGAGGTCATTCCCAGACCTTCCACTTACCACACTGAGGGGATGCCCAGGGTTTGAGGGGTTAGTAAAACAGCTCCAATGGATGCAACCTCCAGGCCCAGCCCAGCTCTTGACATCGTGTACTGGGGTTGCCTGGTGAGTCTACCTGACCCCCCTCTCCCCGTGCCTCCTAGGTTTAGCCTGGGTCCTGCATGGATTGTCTCAGTCTAGATGACCAATCCCACCCCTGACACCCCCATCCTTTAGACTTTGGACAGGATACATACCCTATACATCCGTTGAAGCCCCCTTCTTACCATCTGACTTCATCCTTATTCCACCCAATGTCCAGGTTCAGCCCAGCCTTGGACATCTTGTGCTCAGGACTCTGCTGATCCTACCCTACACTACCTTCCCGATCCCAGATCCCAGTCTACTCAAGGTCCCACACCCAGTGCCCAGCACAGTAATCTTAGCCACACCACTCGGCACCCAACCTCCAAGCTTGGACGAAGTCGTTTGTGCTCCAGTTCAGCCCCAAGTCACCTGACCTCATCCTATTCAAGGCCAGCACAGCCTGCTGGGTTCTCATCAGACATAGCAATGACAAAAGAAAGCAACATGCCCATGTCCTGTTACAGAAACACAAACACACAAATGATCAACATAGCAGGTGTCCCATTAGTCCCTTAGAAATGTTCTCTGATGAGAATTTCCTAGATGAACCCTGGAATGCAAAAACAAATCAAAACAAGAAAATCATGGAGTTCAGAGAAGAGAAACTACGTAGCTCAAGGAGCTTAAAGATAATGCCTGAGAAAATACAAAAATAAGGCTGAATGAGATGATGAAATGACAATGACAGTCTGGGATGTGAAAACCAAGTTCAATAAAGAAGCAGAAATATTGAAGAAAATGCAAGCAGAAATGAAGATGGAATCAATCACCCAACTAGAAGACAAGCCTTACAGGCAGAATGCATGAAATCGTTAGGCCTGGCATAAAGGAGAGGAATTAGGCCACACAAGCAAAGAATAGGAAAATATTTTTAAAATCCAGGAAAGGAACAAACAGGAACGCAGGACACTATGAAAAGACCCAATCTGTGAATTACAGACAGAGATGACAGAAGAACCCCAGGGCAATGGCGGAGACCAGACTTTCAACAAGATCATAGAAGAAAGAAAAGACACCTGTACAGATACAAGAAGCACACAGAACCAAGTAATAGACAAAACCAGAGGAGACACTCCTCACAGCGTGTCACAGCTGAAAGACTAAACATATAGAAGGAAGAGAGAGTATTGACAGCTGCAAGAGGAAAAGCGTAAATTACATTAAAACAAACAAAACCCATTAGAACGACAGCTGCTTTCAAGATGGAAACATTTATTTACCCATTTATTTGAGACAGGGTCTCACTATGTAGCCCTGGCTGGCCAGGAACTCACTATGTAGATCAGGCAGGCTTTGAACTCAACAGAGTTCTACTTGCCTCTGCCCCGAGTGCTAGGATTAAAGGCGTGAGCCACAGCATCCAACTCAATAGAAACTTTGAAAGTCAATTGTATACATGGCAAAACTGTCTGCCATACCTGAAGAAAAACTTTGCACCATATAAACAGGCCAAAAGAATTCATGTTCACCAAAACAACCCTAAAGAGAATACTGAAAGCAATATTTTAGGAACTCAGGGAGGAATAATCAGAGCCAGGGGACTCCAGAAGGAAAACTAATAAATGGAGCTATAATTACCAAAACACAAAGGCAAACAAACGTCACCAAAACGACTGCAATCATACACGCCCTTAAGTGATAACTTTAAGCATTAATTGCCGTCACTTTCCATTAAAAGACACAGACTGTCTGAACGGAATTAAGAAACAAAGCCCATCTTTCTGTTGTCTGCGGGAAACTTGGCTTAGCAGACAGGAACTCCTTAAAGTGAAAGGGTGGAAAACCATACTCCAATCAAACAGGACTAGAAAGCAAGCAGGCATCGCCACATAACATCCGACAAAACAGACTTCAAACTCAGATTAATCAGGAGAGATGAAGGACACTTCATTCTAATCAAGGGGACAATTAACTGAGAAGCACGCACTGAACCTTGGTGCACCCAGTTCCACAAAGAGTGCACTATGGAAATTAAAGACACAGATTAACATTAAAATATTAATAGTAGATGATTTCAATGCCCCCTTTCTTCAACAGACAAGCATCTGGACAAAAAAAAAATAGAAAAATGTCAGAATTAAATGACCTTATATTATCAAATGCACCTAACAGACTTCTACAGAGTATTCCACCTGACACCAGAATACACAGTCTCCTCAGGAACCATGGAAGCATCTCCTGAATAGACCTCATCTACTCAAAACACACAACGAATCTTAAGAGAGAGAGCGAGTCAGAGAGAGAATGAAAATGTGGTCCATATAAACAATGGAATGTTACATAACTGCAAAGAAAAATAAAATCACGAAATCTGCAAGTAAGTGACAGAGCTAGGAACTATTATACTAAGGTGATCCAGGCCCAGAGAGACAAATGTCCTCTTTCATCTGTGGCGCCTAGCTTCGAATCTCCATCAGTGAGGCTATAACCTGAAGTAACCACAGAAACCAGGGAAGTAAAAGGGGACCATGGTGTGTGTGTGCGTGCGTGTATGTGCGCGTGTGCGCGTGTGTGTGCACACGCGTGTGTGCGTGTGTGCGCGCACGCGTGTGTGCGTGTGTGGATGTGAACGTGTGCGTGTGTGTGCGCGCGTGGGCGCGCGCGTGTATGTGTGTGCGTGTGTGCGTGTGTGTGTGCGTGCGTGTGCGTGTGTGCGTGTGTGATGCTAGAAAGGAGATAGTGGAATGGGGGAAGTGGGGAAGACAAGGGGGACTTTAATTGGGAATGAGGGAGGAAGGCCTGGACAGAAGGAGAGAGGGGGGAAGAGGGAAAAATAGCTCTTGGGATGATTTAAAAAGCCAAGAGCAATTATATTCTTGCTTATTTAACTTGCTTATGTAACTTATTTAAAAGTATATACAATACATATAAGTCTATGTGCTTAAGTATTTTTAATGAAGTTATGCCATTTAGGCTGACAATACTCTTCACAAAAGTCATAGACAATCTAACAAAAAAACACAATTGCCAAACATGAAGGACCCCCTTTCAAGCTATTGGTCAGGGGAGTCCAGGAGACTCCAGAAATAATCAGCTATTATTGCATTGCCTTCAGTTGCCTCCCAGGTGTTGAAGTAAGGCCCTATGGCTGAAGACACCATGCACTTTGAATATGGGACTCAGAAGATTCTAACGTGATCAGACCCAAAGACCTCATCATTGAGGACTAGCTTTAATGCCGTGTAGACTGCCAAGTGAGGGGGGACACCTATCAACCACAGCAATGACCAGCCCTGCAAGGTGCCCCCGACAGGTGCAGTAGTGGCACCTTTCTTGGCAGTGACCAACAGCATTCTCAGGAGACTTGAGGTCCCCTCAACAGGAAGGAGAGCATGCCTGGTGGCGGAAACCTAGCTAACTACCCAGGGCTAGTGAGGTCATGGGTCTTGGGGGAGAACTACCATTACCACTTAACTAGGGCAGCATAATTCCCAACTTCATTTTAATACTCACCCTCAGACCCACAGGAAAGTGTAGCTCTCCGTCCCCATCAAAGATGCTTCTCTTTGAAGTAGATGGAGCCCATTACAGAAAACCACAACAGGTAAAAAAATGCAGAGAACAGTAATGGCGGGGCTCTCAGCCCTAGCGGACACTTCTTCAAGAGGTTCCTGCACCTAGCAGTTTGGGGACACAGAGGAACAAAAGAGGGCAATGTAGTGAGAGCCAGAGGGCTAGGACACCTGCTGAGACGGGGTCTCCTGAAATGCCAGGGCAGCTGCACCCATGTTACTGCAACGACATGGCTGCCGAAACAAGACCTGAACGAGGGAGCGCCAACAGAGACACTAACTTGCAAGGGGAACTCTCAGGATCCCACCCCTAGACAAAGAGCTAGACACTAAGAACTGCTGAGAAGGGGGGTTAGTCTTCTCCAGGGATGACCTCCCAGATTGCTTATCCAGTACCAAGTGGCCAGCCCTGAAAGAATATACACAATCATATAGCAAGCAGACTTAGTGGTTGTTTTTATGTTGTATGTGTGTGCACATGTGACAATGACAATTTAAAAGGACTGCATGGATTTGAGAGGGAGTGAGGTGGACACACAAGTAGGGTTGGGGAGAAAAGGGAAGACGGAGAATGATGCAATTGTATTTTAATTAAAAAGATTATGGAAGCACACTTGATAAATTAATTCTCACATGTGATTAAAGGTTTTAAAACTTTCTATAATTCTGAATTAATAAACTTAGAAATGTTCTCTGCAGAGAAAATGAAGAAAGAAAAAGAGCCCAGATGATTTTAATTACGTTAGACATGGAGTCAATAGGTGAGAAGGGGCGATACAATACCGTATCTCGTTTTGTGACATAATCACATTTTAGTGGCACTGGACTATGGGATGGTATTCATGTACAAAACACAATGCATTTATGTGGCTTTTGTTAACTGTACCTATTTTTCCAAACTACAGTTAGAAAACTTCCATGATACAGTGAAAACTGCCTGAACCAACAGGGCACAAAAGGGAAAGAAAGAAGGCAGAAAATCCCAAATAGCCCAGGATCCTTTGTTAGCCCGATTCTGGAACAACATCCCGAAAGAACTCAAGAATCTCCCCACAGCAAATAAAACATAAATGTTACTTATTGAAACATGTATCCCAAACCCTCCAGGTTGGGAGGCTCCCAACCCTCTGGAACTGCTCCAGGGATCTGACACCCTTTCTGGGCTCAGCAGGTTAGGTAAGCAACGGGTACACAGACATACACGCATGCAAAACACCCATACACCTAAAATGAGAAAAAAGATATGTCTGTACGAAGCTTTACAGGTTTTATTTTAATAAACTTGGAAATAAAAAAAGATTTCCCTCATTAAACAGCCTACTTCAAACCTTAGAAACCACAATGCCGAGTCACTGCTGATGGTAAGGGAGTTTGCTCACAACCAGCTTGTGATCTCCTGCTCACCTGGTGGCGTCCTGTTCACTCTCCACTTCGTTTGCTTGTTTGAAACAAAGCTCGAAACCCCAATGTGCCTAGATGGCTCGGTCTGCCAGTCTACCACACTGCCAGCAGGCAGAAACTGCGGCCAGAGCCTGAGGGCCAGACCTGTAGTGACGAGGTAAACACGCCACGCACTGAGCTCAGACGATTTATTGCTTAAAGTAACTAAACAAGAACCAGACAGGCTGTTTCCCTCGAGACAATGGTGTTCTCTCTCCAAGGCTCACCAGATGCATCTACTTAAAGCCTTAACCACACTTTATGGACAGTAAAAACAAGTGACAGGCACAGCATACAACTCAGTCATTGACACACCAACAAAAATAGCACACGAGGGCACCCAGTTACCATCCGCCCAAAATGACACAACGTATTCAAAGATGTATGGAATACAAAGTTTAAAACAACACTTTTTGGCATTAATATTAACACAGAATACTTTCTGAACACCCTGTAAGAGCAGGAGCACAGAGAATTACCTGTTTGCTTCCAGATCAGCAGTATCTATAGAACTACTCTGAGAAAGGCAGGAGGTGTCTGTCTAAACACCTTCCCTCCCCCAACATCACCACCTTTCAAAACAGCAGGGCCTCCAGGGTTCAGGAGGAAGGAGCTGTGTGCAGAGCTGCAGGGCTCAGGCGGAGAAGGGCAGCCCGAAGAGCTGTGGGATAAAGTTACTGAAGTACTTGCCCATAGCAGCAGCATGTAAGAGTGAGCAAAAAATCTTGGTTTGTAGCAAAGATGCCCCAGAAGTTGACCCAGATGTGACCTGGAGCCCCGTGGGGCAGCCCAGGTGCTGTATGGTCCATGTCCTTCCTTGGGGGAAGGGGTGGAACAGGACCTCCAACTCTGAGGTCTAGGAGGAACAGTCCAACCTTGCACTCTACCGTAAGCTGATCATTAAGACAGCTTTCCAGTGGCTGTTCAGAAAACAATACTGCCAGAGACCAGCCCTCGCAGGGCCAGCTGAGCTAACGACAGGTCAAGCCAAAGGGTAACACAGAACGAACCAGCTGCTAGCAAGCTTCCCAAGGTTTGCCATCACATTGCAAGCCTAGCATAAATCACAGACTCAATTTGCCTCTGCTGGAGCGGGCCCTGCAGCAAGCTCGGCTTCCATGCTGGGATTTGAGTGTCTGGCGGCCACCGAGTCCCTGTTGTGGCCAGCAGGACCATTCTGCACAGCCCTCAAGCCCTGCTGTTCTTCAGAGGCTCTGCCCCATTGCTGTGTCCCCAGCACACAGTTCCCCACATCTCCAGCCTTGGGGAACTGGTCTTCTAGATTCTTCTCATTCTCCTCCACTTGCTGCTTGTCTCTCGTGCTGCGTTTCCCTTTGGTTTTCCTTGTCTGCCTGCTGCGGGTCTCTTCCCGGGAGAATCGCCACTGGAACTAGGAAGCAGAAAGGGTGGAGGTGAACAAACCATCTCTGGGAGCCTTCTAGTCTCCTCTAATTCTCATCTCCAACCCCAACAGTTCCCAGGTCCCCGGACACCACTACACCAGGATCGACTCCAAACATCTTCCCTACCCCAGGGCCTGTTTAACACCTTCCTTGTGTCCATTCTAGATTTGTAGGTGCTGTGGAGGGAAAAGGGTGCTCTTGCCATGGGTTTGACGACAGCAACGAGAAAGCAACTAATACACATGGTAAGAGGGAACCAGGAGGCAAAGTGCAGCCTAGCCTACAGGAGCCATATGAGGAGCACGGAAGACTTGGATGCAGTTGCTGACAGGGTCAGGATGGGACACAGACCCAGGTGGAGTAGCTGAGGTGTGAACAGCAGGGCCAGAAACTGAGACACCAAGTGCACACAGTTCTTTCTAGAAGCCTGCACCCTTTCTCTGTGGGGTCTCACGGAGAGCCCTTATTGCTAGAACCCCATTGCTTAGCCCCACATTGCTAGTCTTGGCGTTAGTACCGCAGGACGTGGGAAGGGAGAGCAGTCTGTCTGCAGTGACCCAGCCATTGGGGTTGGCTCACTGACTGGGAAAAAAGTGACTTCTATCTTTTCCCTGAAGAAAGTGAGTTCCACCTGTACTTAAAAAAAAAAAAAATCTACCCTCAAACCAGGCTACCACTGCCGTATCCCTTCTGTGGGATGCCAAAGTCTTCATGCGACCAGCCTAGGTGATCCACAAGAAGACACCAGGCAAGGGGCTCTCGAGCTGTTTTCACCAAGGGGCCAAAGTCCAGCCTCTCCATGTCTAGTAGTGAATTCTGTATGTTGCTTATTGAATGCCACTTTCTGTGACTGGTGCCATCCTGAGAGCCTGCGACTGAGCACTACCTGCTATCAGTCCATGGCTATCCATCTTCCAGGCGGTGACTGACTGCTCCTGGTGGTTAATGGTAACTGCCAGCTGTTTCCGGTCCACCTCTGCTGTCACCTGTCACATTCCTATCTCAGAGCCTGGAGAGTGGCCTTCTTCCCTTGTACCCCAGCCCATCTGGCTTCTTGCCCTTACCACCTTGGCATTCCTTCAATGAATGGGCAACCCACAGGGTTTGTTGGATGGTCACGGGAACTCCAATCTGTTCAGTGATGGGATGCTCCTACCTGGGACTCTGGGTCAGAAGAGCACTGGGGACAAAGAGTGGGGACTGTGGGAACGGTGCCAGCTGTGCAGAGCTAAATCGGTTGGCAGCTTGGTTGTCATGGCCATCAAAACAGATGGGGCTTTAATAGACTCACTCAACATGCTAGTCTCTTCCTAAGGAGCTAGAAACACACCTATAGCATGATAATCCATATTCTTTTGCAGTAATAAAATAAGAAGGTCACCTCAAGGAGGCTGGAGAGAGAGACAGCTCAGCACTTGGTGCTCTTGCAGAGGACCCAGGTTCAATTCCCAGCCCCACACCAAGCAGCTTACAACCTCCTGATCTATGGGATCCAAAGCCTTCTTCTGGCCTCCACAGACACCACCAGCAAGTGATATGTGTAGGCATATCCACTTATGCATGAACAAAAGTAAATGAAGAACTTCAAGAGAAAGTCACCTTAAAAGAAGGAAGCTTGGCTGACGGTTTCAGAGGATTTGGTCTGTAGTCCGGTGATTCTATTGCCTTTGGTGAGACAGCACATGAAGGTAGAGTGGGGGTGGAGATTGCTCGCCCACAGTGACAGGGAACCCCCAAGAGGAGAAGGGCAGGGGCTCCAACATCCCCTTCAAGAGCATATTCTCCATGGACAGCTTCCTTCCACTGCCCCAGCTTGTAAACGTTTAAACTACATCTCATAACGGCACTATCAGGTAGAGACCAAGCCATCAGCACCTGAACCTTTTGAGGACATTACAGACCCAAACTGTGGCCCACAGGAGAATTACCCAGCAGAAGCAGATGCTAGGCTGTTTCAGGGCATAGGAAGAGAACCCTGAGTACAGAAAGTGTCCCTCTGTGATGTGCCCAGGTTAGGCATGAGCCCAGCAAGGAGGAGAGTGCCTGGCAAAACTGAGCACAGACTGGCCTGGGACAAACTACCACAGACTACGTTGGCATCTGTCTACATCACAAAGTGCCAGTCAAAGACCTCTGACTCGGGTCCTAGCAAGAAGAGATTAGCAGTTCCTCTACTAAGATTAATGAACTTGCATAGTTTTAAGACAAGGCCTCCTACAGAGCAGAGGTTGGCCTTGAACTCATCTTCCTGTCTCCACATCCCCATTTAGGGATTACACACACACACACACTAGCTCACCGGGCCAAGATCAGCAAGATTAGCAAGGCCAGAGCTCCAGCCAGCTTGTTTGAGACCAGGAAGGGCATCTGACCATGCGCTCAGGTCACCGCAGGCCTCTGTCAAACTATAGCTGACTTTGGGTCCTAATAATAGACTTGTGGGGTTCTCTAGCACTGCCTGGTGACCAGAGTCTCTGTCATCTGCACTGATGGTCATGCCAGCAGGAAGCCTGAGGAGAAGCTCCTCAACAACCCATCCCAGCATCCTCTGCTATGATTCAATGTGGACCAGTGTCTTCCCTGGGCCCCAAGAGCCTTTGGAATTGGGAGAGGACCAGCCGGCATAGACCCATCTGAAGCTGAGATGCTCAGCAGTAAAACCAGGAAAAAGGGAGGGCGGGGTAAAGAAGTCTTACCTTTGATTCCCTCTTCTTGGTTTTCTGAGGTAGACATGGTCTCTGAAGAAACACAATCTGCTTGGTGGACACGTTCCCCTCCCTACAACACAGGATGTGAGAATGAGCATGGGCCCCTGCAGATACAGCCTCATCCCTACGGCGCAATCCTGAACTTCCTTTAAGTAAAGGAAGGATGCTGCCAGACAGGAAAGTCAGAGTACCCTTCTCTACTTCTCCCTCCCCGTGCCTGTTTTTCAAGACAGGATTTCTCTCAGGCCACTGAGAATATATTGTAGACAACAATCAATATCCATAAGGTTGACCCACTAGTCGAACATCTAGATCTGATGGAGAGAATCTCGTGAAGCAAGGCTTTCAAGACCATTGCCTATGTATAACTTTTGTCTCTCTCTGTAATTTTTCTCATGTGCCACTAAAAACAGCTATGGGTATTTCCCCACTGCTTGTGTGTTTGTCTCATGCATATATTCTATCTATGGGCACATATAGCTGTGGCCAAGAAGATGATTCCTGCTTTAACTGTATAATTCTGATGAATAGAAATAATACTAGGATATTTTCATTACTCAATCTGACATAGAAAAGTAATAGTATTCTCTGTCACAAAGACAGATAATTTAGACTTCAGATCAAATTCAAAGCAAACTGGTTGCCCCTGGAGACGAATACACAAGGACAATCTCCCAGGTGTTCATTGCTGATTCAAGGTCCTAACTTTGTCAGCAATGGACTTTCTGCATGTTCTCCCAACCTCAAGGCGGAGTCAGCTAACTGTTCGTTGTTCTAGTCCTGAATTCCAGTGTTATTCCCTGTCTGGGGACCCTGACTGCAGAGCTAGTGCTTACTTTACTCACCATGCCTGCTCAGCGCGACCTCCCCAGCCTGAGGGAAACTGTGGGCTCAGTTTGGCTCTGTTTCTTATTGTTTACTCAAGAAGTGCTGTGTGACCCCGAAAATGTGATTCATACTTGTCCAGAGGCTTTGCTGCAGGGGAAGTAGGAGAGAATGTGAGGTGTGTGTGTGTGTGTGTGTGTGTGTGTGTGTGTGTGTGTGTATACTGAAGGGGAGATGTAGCTGAGTGTGCAGAAGGAGACATCTGAGAGATGCAGAGAGAAGTGTTATGTAGCTGTCTGTAAAGAGATGTAGCTCTGTGGACAGAGGTTTTCAGAAAAGGATTTCTTCAGTTGAAGTAAAAGAAAAGTGTGTGCCTGTTCCTTCTTTCTTAGGTTACCATCAGGAAAGTGTGTGCTTGTTCTTTCTTAGGTTACCATCAGGAAAGTGTGTGCTTGTTCTTTCTTAGGTTACCATCAGGAAACTGTGTGCTTGTTCCTTCTTTCTTAGGTTACCATCAGAAAGCGTGTGTTTCTAGCTTTCTAGAAACTTTCCCAGGTTCTCGCTGCTCTGAAGACATTCTTTTTGCTGCTTTGGGTGCAGCCCTGGGAGCTGAACTCCTGGGCTGTGGTAACAGACTTCACTGACCTTCACTTTTCACCCATGAAATGGGAACTGCAGCTATAATTAAATACCCAAGGAAAGTCAGGAGGAGCCGAAAGATAGATGGGAGGTGTTTTAGGGTTTGCATGACAAGGCTCAAGGACAAGGGGAAAACACCCATGAACCTGAACTTGTAAAGAATCCCATAAGTCAGGTCTAAGACTCTGGGGATGCATATCTGCCTCAAGGGACATTGATCAGCATTGTGATCTTGGGCAAATCCCTTATTATCCCAGGGCACACTTTCATTGACTGAAAATGGAATTAAAATGATAATATTAAAAGATCAACTGGGTATGGTGGCTCATATCTATCATCTAGGAGGCTGAGGCTGGAGGAGTATAGGGTCATAGGGTCAAGGCCACCCTGAAATAGAATAAGATCCTATTTCAAAGGTGAAAATCTACCTTATAGGTCTTGATCTCAGTGTCTCAGATTCTCTCTCTTTCTCCATCCCTCTGTCTTTTCCTCTCTCCTCCTCCTCTTTTTCCCCTCTTCTTTTCTTTCTGACTCTCTCCCTCCCCTCTTACTTGAAGTTCTATATACACAATACTACCAAGCCCAGAGCCCAGAGTATGCACTGAACTGCTTTGACATCTGTTGGTGCAGTGTCCAGCCAGCCCAGGCGGCTAATCTCAGTCTCCCAGGGCAACCCTGAGTCACTAGCTAAGGCTCTTCCGTGTGAGCAAGGAGAAAGAGGGAGGTAAGTGAAACCCTGGCGGTGGAAGCCAAGGCAGAGAGGTTCAGTGCCAGCCCACAGGCATGCTGCATAGAGATGATCCAGGTATCAGGGACAATGGCAGTAATCATCAGTCTCCATTCTTGTTACCTTGTAGTCTTGAGTATGGGAGTTGGCAGCACACAGGTGAGCTGCCATCCGTAGGCCGCCAGTGAGTTCAGCAGGGGCATGTAGTCTGTCTGCACCTCGGCACCCTGTGGGGGAAGGGCACCGTGAGCACTGTTGTACTACCACAGGGATTGTTCCTCCCAGAGTAGGGGTCTGTGAGGACTTGAGCCGAAGACTAGGCCAACTTGGGCTATGCAGTTGGTAAGGAAATTAGAGCCCAAAGAGGAACTGATTAATTTTGTTTTATTCTTGTCTGGATAGATGGTCTCCAGTGAGTTTCACTGAAGAAGCACAGCGACCTTTCCCCATACCTAGCATATGTTAGCAGAGATGCTCTGGCGTCCTGCGGAATTCGATTTCATTTAACAACTGATCAAGTCATTTGCATCCATGTAGTTCTGTGACACACAGAGCAGTCGTGTTGGGTTCTGAGCCCTGTTTCTCAGGGGTAAACAAATTATAGTTGTGCTTTGTTTTACACTTCGAAAGTAAAGCCCCCTGGCACACAGAGGTACGTACCCCTAACATAAGGCAAAGGCACTGGGAATCATCTTAGGGACATCTTGACGTCACAGGTCCTGTTTCTAACTCTGGGCTCAGCACAAGAATAAAAGTATGGTCCCCACCCTGTCCTGGGTATACACTGGCCTCTCCCTCTCAATTAAATGGCCTAGGAAAATGGTGTCTATCCAGGCTCCTTCAACCTTAGTACTGTGGAAGAAACCCCCTGAAAGAAAGCTATGTCTGCGGAGGTGACTGGCGGATCAGAACTCTAGTACCATAGACAGATTGAGATGATGCAGGTCTAGGGACTAATTACCGCATCTTGGGTTAGTTCCAGTTCTCGGGAACTGCCATTATTGCCCATCTCTGTGTCTGAACTAACATCTTGTGATAAACAAATAGAAGCCTTTTGTCATCTATTAACTCAGTAGACCGCTCTCTTCCACCAGCCCAAGAGTTAAAGACATCATCAGATAGCATCTTGGGCTATAGAGCAGCTCTGTTTATCTGCCCTGACACCTCTCATGTCCCCACCAATCTGTTCTAAACTTGCTTTGATTTATGATCTTTGTTCTGTGAAACTGTAAGACTTCGTGAAACTACTTTATGCTGAAAGCTGAAATTTTGGATAAACTAAATCTGTATTATAAGGTCATGGCCACTCAAAATGGCTCCAGAACAAATTATCCCTATTTCCTTTAAGATGAGAGTTATGATTCTTGAATCAGCAGAACCCCCTTAGATCCATTCCCCTCATTACTTGGAAGCTGTGCGCAGAGGAAGGTGAACTGAGGTTCATTCCTGCCTCCTGAGCTCACAGCACTCAACACACATGCAAGCAAAGTGTGCACTGGCCTGCTGGTAGGCCACAGTAACCGAGTGCCAGAGGAAAGCAAGGAACATCAGTCCGGGTCTATGCACTCAGGGACGGGTACACAATACCAATGTGGGCTGCACCTGGAGATGTGTTCTCTAAGATAGAGGAGAGCATGAAAGGCCTCCCTGTGGCAAGTTTAGGGATCCTGCTGGTGGATCTGACTGCCTTGGACTCGGAAACTGGGAGAGAGGAAATAAAATCATTTTGAAGGTTCCTCGAACTGGACACCAGCCCCACCCTGGCTACCAAGTCACCTGCGTCCCTGGTAATTGATCCATGTGTGATGTTCTAAACTGTAAAGTTCAGGCCATGCTGTGGCTCTCAGACCTTGGTCAGTTACCTGTGGTACAGACCTCAGTTGTGAACTCGATGGGGGGGGGGATGAGAATGCAGGTTCTCAGACCTTGTCCTGCTGAGAGCTAGGACTTGGGGAGCATGCCAGAATTTATAAAGAGGCACCATAGTTGCTGTGTTAATAGGCATGAGACTGCCACCTAGACAAATATTTGGGTCACTTCTGAAGAAAAAAAATAAGTGTCTATACTTTTGAAGCCAGAATCCACCAGCTTTTTCATTTTTTTTTTTCATTTTCAGTTCAACTTTCTTATCATCCACAGGAGAAGAAAGGTAGATGGCTTTGTAAGGACCTGCTGTAGCGGAGAAAGCTGCCCGTGGCAGGAGACCGGCAGGAGAAAAGGACAAAGGAGAGAATGGAAAATCAGTACAGGAAGACAGGACCTAATCGATTACAGGACGGGCCAGGGAAGGCTCTCTGCAGCCCCTCTCAAAGCCACAATCATGGCAGCCATGGCTTAGTGGTGGCCAGGAGCATGACCCTCATTTCTGTTGGCCCTCGAGACATATGGACACCTTCCTTCCTGACTAGTACAAGCTTCCATAGCTGAAAGCAAACCCCTGTGGCTGCTGTAGATTCTCTAACCTCACCCCTGCGCCCCCAGCTTAAAGACGGGAGGGGGAAAGAACAATTTAAATCCATATACTCAAGCTTCGCAAGGTTCTGATTACTTGGGCCCATCATGGATAACCTTCCCACTTTATCAAGCACTGTGACAAGCTACCACAATCAGACAGTAACTATAGCAACCATGTCAAGCTTTGGCGCCTTCACAAAGCCCCTCATGGCTAAATGCAGTCTTTTCATTGGTGGCTGTAGCCAGGCCAGGTTTTTCTCTGCAGGAGCCCAGAAGTGCAAGACAATGACCAACCCCTGCCTGCAGCCTGACCGCCAGCTCAGACAGGCCCTGCCGGGACCACTCCTATTTCGCTCCATCTTATTTCATTTTGTCACTATCTTGAAGAGAAAAACAGCAGGAATTCTCGCAAACATGCCCTCCCTGGCCCCTGCGAAGGGAAGAAATGTCAGCCACGGGGCGCTGAATCCTAATGACCAAAGGAACAGGGAATATACAGTACATCTACAGAGCTTGCGGCATTCATGCTCAAGTGCTAATTTCCGGCTGTCAATCAGAGCTGATGAATAAAATACAGATGGGAGGGGGAGCTGCACCTGCCAGGCTCTCCCACTTGGACCTTTTGGGCTGGTTTCTATTTAATTCATATTAAATATGGTTTTCCATAAGCACCTATGGGAAAGGCTTTATTTGTTACCAATACGGTAAGATGTCATTTCTAAAGTCACATGAGCCTCACACCCCAAGTGGAAGACACTTTTAACTCCATTAGTTGAGAAAGGAGGCAGGATACAGATCCGGGAGGAAGGTGCTTTGATCTGTCTTTATGTGACGCTCCCGTGAAGGAGAAGAAAGAAAGCACCTATAGTACTCAAAAGCCATCCCCTTATCAAATACAAAGATGCTTCTTTCTGTAAGCCATAACAAAAACTTTGATTAACTCTCTAATGTGTTGGATACCCATTCTCTCATCACACCTGGAGTGTCAAAAAACAAACAACAACAACAACAAAAAAAAAAAAACAGAAAAAGTGGAACATCATGTCCTATGCTTTTGTTTTTGTTTTGTTTTTCTCAACTTGTATAAAAGGAATTCTTTTGTATTTCTGGCCTTTCCCCTTTTGAGCCCGGGCAGTTTTTCCAGTGATTGTGAGTCAACCAGATAGAGAACCACATCCAACATAATCTTACCCTGCCCTCCAAAGAGTATGCCAACAGAACGGATAATTTACTAAGAAGTCCGTTTGACTTTTGATCATGTTTAAAGATCTTCTCTGCAGGGAAAGAATGGAGAGCGCACACACTGTCCAGAAAGAGAACATACAAACCGAGTGTCTTCTTTATTTTTTGTCTGTAATTTTTATTATATTATTTTAATGAAATCTAAAGTCAGAGTGCGTTTGATTATAGCTTTGTAAACACTGAGTTTGTAAAAACTCAGTGCTGGGCTTGCAATGGGCCCGGAAGAAATAAAAATACTCTAAGGAGACACATTTGTCTCTCAGTCTTAAAGGAAATCCACACCGAAAACCAGAGCCTTAAGACAGGCCCAAGGCTTCAAGAAACCTGCTCCCTGCCCATGTCCATGCCCATGGAATTCTGGGACTTAGGCAATCTCCATCACACAGCTTGGAGCCCTGAGGAAGTAAGAGTAGGCAACTGACTCATCTCTGACCCTGTAATTTCCAAGAGCAGCTCATGGGCCTGATACCAAACCCTGTAGCTTCAGAAACTACACAAACTCCTCAGACCCTGCAGAGAGTGGTCTCTGTATCCTTGGGCACAGAGAAGAGCCACAGGGTTTGGGGACACCAACCTCATAGACCAATAAACCCCGCCCTGCTGTTCTGACGTCTACCTGTCTGCTCCTCCAACTTACAACTCTGGTTTATATTACATTTGGTGATGAGAACCAGGAAGAGCTTCCGGGTGGGTCCAGAGAGATGAGGCCTTTTCTTCTCCAGGCGTCTTTCTCCACCTCCCATTCTCGTCTTTTCCAAGGACCACAGCATCTTCCAAGCTCTCCATGTCTGAATTGCACCCAGTATGGGGCCCAGAGACTTCACCCACAGTTTCGAACACTGGCCGAGCGAGCGGAGCGAGTTTGTCTTAACTCTACTGGCAGGAATGGTGACTCGCTCTTCTTGGCCTCTATACTAACCTCCAGCACTCAAGAGGGCTACCTTTGCCATTTCTGGAGCACACAGACAACACTGGCCACAGATAAGGGCACTGGGGCTTCAACTCCATCTCACACACCAGATGCTGGTAGTCTTTTGTTCTATATAGTTCCCTCCAGGAAGCCTGCCTGGGACACTTTTGGCAACTTGGCTTTGGTAACATTTCCAAACTGAAGGATGCTTCATGTTGGAAAATAGCTCCAGGCTGTTTAGACCTTTATCATGTACAATAGGCTACCGTCCCCGCCCCCTCAAAAAAAAAAAGAGAAAAAAAGGACTCAGGTCAGCTCTATATCTGGCCTTAATATGCCCACGACAACCCAAATCACTGGCCTAAGTTATATTAAAGCTACCGTCTTTCCAGACCTTGACAAAGTTCCTGCAATGAAACGGCAATGGACCAGAAGCTCGGCATTCAAGTCCCTTCATCCCCACTCATGTCCTTGCTCTGTCCCTCCATTTCTGCATATCTGTTCTATCAGCTTGAGCTTCTAAACTTAGTTCCCAGACTCAGGCTGGGTTTGACCTGTCCCATGAGCCCCTCCCCATCAAGCCTTTCTCCCAGTCCACCTCTCTACACAGGCTTTCTCTTCTACTGCACCATGTACTCACCACTGGGCCTTCTCTCTCCACGGGCCCTGAGGTTTGCCCTCTATATGCCTCGGGGATACACTGCTGATCACTTCTCTGGCACAAAGGGTCAGTTAAGATCTGAGACCTCTTCCCTGCTTGGGACCCCTGAATTCTGCGCAGAACAAAAAAAAAAAAAAAAAAAA
>NC_022028.1:178322-201369 GCF_000317375.1 Microtus ochrogaster | reverse complement strand
CCTACATATAGACTGTGATGGGAGACTGTCCTGTGCTGTATGCAGAGCAGTTCCTACGTATAGACAGTGGTGGCAGAGACTGTCCTGTGCTGTGTATGCTCATTGAGAAGCTGGCTCTGGAGAATCTGGAGATTCTCCCACTTCAGAATCAATCATGTCTGTCTCACAACGTCCTCTGAAGTCTGTCCTGGGCCAGGCTGCCCCCCTCACTCTGTAACAAGCTAAAGGAGGACAAAATAGCCTAAGAGTAAAGGTCGTGTACTCTTAAGGACAGTTAATGGACAAACTATTTTCCAATATAGATTACTGTTATAAATATAGTAAAACCAGCTAATGGGATGCTTGTCTTTCCATTATGCGCAGGGACTTTCCGTCTGTATGTCTATCACAGCAGTTCCAGCATCATTGTTTTGAGGGCTCCTTGGCTGACTTCGAGGGATGCTGTGAGTGTTTCACTCTGTGTCTGCTGCTCAACACACACCCACTCAAAGCCCAAACACTGTAATGACAGCTGGCACCGTGGACAGATAAGGACGGTCTTTCGTTTTCTTCCACCGACTTATTTCCTACAAATCTCAGGTTACTGAGACCATGGACCCCAAAGAAAGGGAACTTCCTCAGGAAAGAACCTAGCCACAGGGGACCTTGTCTCTTAGAGATGTCACAGAGTTATGACAACTTGTCAGGCCCCCTTACAGTATGAGGCTATGAATGAATATTCCCCCAGCTCTGTCAGTGGAGATGTAAAATTCAGTGAGATGCAGAGGTTGGGATGTCATAGGTCCAGGGGTCAATTACTTTACCTTGGGCTAGCTTTGTCCCCTGAAGTTATATCCTGCCTGTGTCTGCGTCAGAGCTAACATCCGGTGACCAAGAGTAATGAATGTTTTGGAATCCACTAACAGAGCAAACCAGCAGCTTCCACCACCCAAAAGCTAAGCACATCATCAGATGGCATTTGAGGCCTACAGGAAAGCGTCACCATCTGCTGTAACTGCCTTTCCCGTGTTTCCACCAAGCTTGCTTTAAACTGATTATGATTTTCCTTCTTCCGCTACCATAAAACGTAATGAGACTGCTTCCACGTGGGGACATGGTGCTCTGCTAGCCCAGCTCTCTAGGTCATGGCCATTAAAATTTTGCCCCAGAACAAACCATCTCTCACTCTACTTGAAGCCCAGACAATGAGGGGTCAATGGTGGGCTGGTGGCCAGAACTTCCTATTTCCACAGACCTTGGCCCTTCGTTTAAACTTTAATCTCATTTCAAGACCATGAAGAGGACTTCGGGGACTTACTGGATCTTTTTGAGCATCTTCCCAAAATGAGCACATTGAATAACTCTCTCTTTTTCTGCTTTTGGCTATTTTAATTGGCTTATTGGAGATGGTGGCCAAATATGGCTTGGGTGACAGGTTGTGAGCCCAAATCAGTAACAGACTGAGTTATACTGTGACCATGCCTTCTTTTTTATGACACCCTTTAATTTTCCTGTCGTTTGACTATAACCATCCCACCTCCCTAAGAGTCACAAGAACTTGTAATTTATTCTGTGTGTTAACAATAAATGTATGCCTTCATCCATCATATCTTTCGATTGGCCACCAATGGAGGCTCTCTAAGTCCTTGATCCAGTCCTGTCTGGCTGCTTTGCCACCCTTGTTTTCTGTGTAGAGTCTCGACCTGCATGTTCTTGCTTCTCATTTTGCTGGAGCATATCCTTTAGTGGCTCCCCAGGAAACAGTGCCTAGAAATCACTTGGGTCCCTGCAAGTCTTTGTCTCCATCTTTAATTGACAATTTGGAAACAGAATCCTAGACTGACATCTGTTTTCCATTTAAAAATTTGTAAGTATTGCTTCTAGATATCAGCTATTGGCAATTGACATGTGGGTCATCGGATCCTCACTCTGCAGTAACATGGGCCTGTGAAAATGGAGAAGTTGTAACACAGTGGTTTACAGAAAGCATGGCTATCATAGAGTAAAGGCAACAATGTGTCACTAGTTAATTTGGGGGGAGCAGTAGTTTTCACAGTTCCTGATCTGGAGAAATCCCTGCCTTCTTTCCCCTGTAGGTCAGGACTTGAGAGACTCACAGTCTAGACCAGCACTCTCCCTAAATCTCCATTCTATCGGTTTAGGATTCAAGAGCTTGTCTAATGAATAACTCAGAACACGAGACAGCCCTTTCCTGATCATGAGTCAGTCACCTAGCAAACTGACTCTAACTCTCCAATTCTCAGATTTCAGATACAAACAGGCCTCAGCCACCAGCGAGAACAGAGAGGGACCCAGAGACTCCTGTTCATCAGCAACTGGTAGGTGAACTCTGAGCACACCTCATGCTGAAAGGACCCATAACATTTTATTTCTTACAACTAAATATATATTATTAAATATTATTTTTCTCCTGAGTGTAGCCTGTTGTATGGTTTGGCAATTTTTAGGATATTTAAACGTCATGACTTTTTTTTTTTAATGTGAGCATTTTTATTCAAGACTGCATGCTTGACAGGCATCTACTTTGTGGCTTCTTGTCCTTCCGTTCTGAAAAGTAATCTCTTTTTACAGAGTCATAGTTGGTTGTCTCCCCATCCGGTCTCCCTTCTTCCTGGGCCAACTGTTAGTCAAAAGTCATTGTTTTAATTTCATTACATTGCTTCGCCTAACTTCACAAATACTTTTTATTCTGCCTCCAAGGGATTTATTTCTTCACTTCATCTTCCTGCCTTTACGCTTTGGCTACTGCATCCCTACTTAAGACTCCAAGGCTCTTTTATCATCCAAGTCTTCCTTTCTGTTTTATAGCAGCCTGTTTGTGTGTCATGGATGGTTGGACATCATCTCTGACCCCTGAACCACCAACCACCATGACCAGAGACGTGAGAGAGACAGGGCTATGCAACGAATCACACCACAGTGGAACTTTATGCCATGTCCTGGGTTCAGCCTGCAGTTAGCTGCTCCTCCATCCCCGTATGTTTTTGTCTGAACACAGTCCTTTTTCTTGTCATCTAGGCTACAGCTTCTTCCACTTGACAGATAATTTGCATTCCTCCACTTATGAGTTTTACAAGCACTTATCTTACTCATTCTCTCTCTCTCTAGGACAGCCCTGGTTGTCCTAGAACTCACTATGTAGATCAGGCTAGCCCAGTGCTAATATTCGTGGAGAATGCCACCATGCCAGGCTCTCTTCTAATCTTAGTGTTCTTGCAAGCATCTATCCATCCTCGATAACTCTCTGTAATTATGTTCTATAAAGACCACCAAGTTAGTGAAACTGAGCTAAGGGAAATGCAGAGCCGGGTTCTCAGTAGTTCCTGTATTTTTGTTACCCAACCAACACAAACCTTATTGTGTTTGTTTTTGTTTAAAGTCACTCCATTTGCTGTGTCTTGCTGATTGCTGAATTTTCAGCCAGCAGCATGAGACTGAACAACTTAATCCAATCCTTGCATTTGCTCTGTAAAGCACGCCACAGGATCCCATACTTAGGAACCTCAGCCCTGCTCTTGGGGGCTGTTGTTAATAATGAAATCACCACAGATGCCTGGCAGGGTGGTAGACACCTTTAATCCTAGCACTCATAGGTAGATTTCTGTAACTTTGAGGTCAGCCTGGTCGGTCTAGAGAGTTCCAGACCAGGCCAAAAAATGGGACAGTGGTTTTTTTTTTTTAGATCACTATGGAAAAGGAGACTGTTACCCAAGCAGACCATGAAAAAGACGTTTGTTTATGGCATAAGCACCAAACAAAGAGGCTGAACATGGCTTTGTTAGCCCTGGCCAGAACAATCAATGCTAGGTGGATCAAATGCTGGGCTATTTGCCATATACTCACAAATGACCATGAGCTCACCACGTCAGGTGAGTAAATTTAGAGGCAGAATTCAGAGATACAGGATCTGTGGTGATGTGGACCAACTTGACCTGTTCTTTATCCACATCAATCCTTTAGTGTCTCTTTCCTGCAATTTTTTGAAAACATAAATGCCCATATCTAACTACTCCCATTTAGAACATTCTATTAATTTCATGTTTAAAGGACCCACCAGATGCTCCTCCTAAAGAACACATCCCAGATACGTAAAACAACACATCATACTACAAAAAACCCACCTGTGCGGCAAAAGACACAATATGTAAATTCAAAAGACAAAATGGGCAAAACCTTGGCTCATGTGATGGAACTTTAAAAACTGACAAGAAAAAAATTGTCTCAATTTAAAAAGGGACAAGGATATGGCAATGGGGGAAATAAAAAACATTAAATAGCCATTAAAAACACCGAAAAACTAAGCATCTCATAACAAAGTCAACACAGATTAAGCTACCCCGAGGCACTGTTCGCTACAGATCCAACCTTCACGTGTGACAGCCCACTCTGCTTACCACCCGGCCAGGAAACAAGCATCCTTGCACACTGCTGATGGGAGGGCAAACTGAGTCACCCTCTTAGAGAACAACCTGACAGCATCTCCCAGAGCTACAAGTACATCTACCCTTTACCCTCTGACCAACCATCTAAGCTCTATATCTAAAAACTGGGGCAGGGAGCACAAAGCTGTTCTGGAGAACCGTCCGTAGAGCCGTCAACAGTAGCGTGACCCCAGCCTCGCCAAGCAGCTTCCTTCCTACAGTGCAGAGGCTCGGGTGTTGAATCAGAGCAAACGGGGAAAGCAGGGACACTGAGGCAGCACTCTACTCTAGGGCTGAATGTAAGGACCCTGAGGAAACACCCAGGGAGGTATTAATGAAAAGGTCTATGGTAGGAATCATAACGCACACCAAAAGATGTCTACATCTCAATGCCCAAAGCTTGTGGATAAATTCCTTGACATAGTTATAACATTCGGAAGAGATTATGAAGGATCCCAGAGCTGATAGTTTACCCTAAATTATTTGGGTGGGACCAGTATAATACAAAGGCCCTTATAAGGAAGAGGCAGGCAAGGTAAAAAGTCAGAGAAGGGGAGGTGACACAGGGAGGGTCCCACAGCCAAAAGACTGAGGGGACCTCTAGAGGCCAGAAAGGCAAGGCTCAGACTAGCTTCCCTATTCTCCAGGAAATGTGGTATGGGGCTAACACTTGGCTTTAGTCTCTTGATATCTGGTATGGTTTGATTATGAAATATATCCGATATGGTTTTATTTTGAGTGCTTAGTCCCTAACAGGTAGCCCTATTTAGAGAAGCTACAGAGCCTTGAAAGAATGGGCCTAGCTGGAGGAAGTAGATTACTAGGGGTGAGTCTCTGTAGGCTATAGGCTTAACTACCCTCTGCTTCCAGGCCCATGAGGCATGCACAGTCTGCAGCAAGTGCTGGCACCACCAGGCCTTCCCTGTCGTGACAACTTAAAACCTCTAGGACGCAGGAGTTAAAGCAAGCCTCTATCTCTAAGCCATTTCTGTTGGGAATTGTGGTCATAGCAATGCACAGTTAACTAATACAATGGTCTTTTCTGTCTTCTGAGAGTGTGGAGGTGTTGGCCAAGGCAGAGGGGAAATGCAGGAAGAAATAAGGCTGGGACCTGGGCTCCCTGGTCAGGTAGGGGAACAGAGGAAGACACGGGACAAACGGGGATCATGTTCTTAGATGAGGAAGCCCAACGGTAAGACAGGAGGAGGATACCATTGTGGGAAAGGGAACATTGCACCTCCACTATCAATAGAGAGTAGAGGGACAGTCAGAAAACCCCAGTCTGCCTCTTAGTATCTCTGAGGGGAAGGCTGTGCCACCGCCACCACAATTCTTTGATGAATCCAGTTAGTCAAACTGGCTCGCTCTGGGCTCTTGGAAGCAAAGCTGTAGAGCCCCGACCACGGTGAGCAGGCATGTGGGCTAGAAGCTCCTGGACCATGTGGGAAGCGGCAAAGAGGACCCTCCACCCTCTCTGAGGAGAGGGCAAGTCTCTCTGAGGCCGGCATGGAGCTGGCCCTGCTATCTACTCCCCCTCAAACATCCCGACACACAGGACAGAGTGCCTGCCAACCAGAGCGAGGGACGGACAGGCTGGCTGGCTGGAGATGGTGTTTCCCTCTTTGTTTTATGCACAATGCCCCAGAAAAACACTTCACTGCTATGCAATTAGGCTGAGGGAATAGAGCCTCAGAGAATAGTCATTTCACTTTAGACAACTTTGGCTCCAAGGCAATAAGGGGTGGTTTCCTTGTTTGTTTGTTTGTTTGATTTTGTTTTTTGGGGGGAGGGTGGTAGGAAAAGGGGACAGATGAAAATAGCTGTAATGTGTGGAAACCTCCAGTTTTCTCCAGATCTGAGTCTCCTCAGCAGCCAGGGCTGATGAATTCATTCTGCCTGATTGTCTCCGCCATAAAGAATGACAGCCAATAGCAGCTTTTCGGGAGTGCAGCACAATAGCAGATAATAGATGGGGTTATTATGTGAAGCACATTGTTTACAAAATGGTCTCCATTGTGACCTCCATGCCCAGCACCCTCACAACATGACTGCAGCTCCCCTACTCAGACGGAGCATCTATTTCCCGCCTCTTGAATCCAGCTGCTCCCAGAACAAACTCTGACCAACAGAACCTTGCAGCTGTGACCCCAGAATTCTGAACACAGGCCTCGAAGGCCCTTCCTGCATCCCTTTTCTTCCAGCACTTTGCCTATTAGGTGAGGGCAAGCCTAGGCTTGCCTGCTGGATGATGACAGGCATGCAGTCCAGCCAGCCAGCCAGCAGACAGGTGCAAGATGTCATCTTGGACCAGCCAGGAGCCAGATCATGCCTCAGAGCCTGCAGACTCTCCCAGCAGGGTTAGCGAGGGCCAGAAAGCAAACTTAAACATCCCTATTTTAATTAAACTAAAACTTTGGGGTGCTTTACCAAGTGGCAGAAGTTAACGCATATACTATCATTAGTGTATCTAGCAAGAGCACAAACATTCAAGCAAATCCCTAGTAGGAAAAACAATCGTAGTGAGAGTCACCTTGCTTGACTGGAGAGAAAGAACTGAAATAGCGAGTACTCGGGGTGGGGGTGGGGGTTCAACGCTGCTCATTTTTCATCATCAAGGCTGGCATATGCGGCCCTCACATCCTTCATGCCAGGCACACTGTGACCTTGCATTTCCTCCGGAGCCATGATGTCTAATTTATGGTAACCTAGACGAAGCCAACAGCATCACAGCCTACTCTGGGAGGGAGAGATAAAAACTCCGCATGAGGAAGAACATCTCGGCTCCCGCGGTTGCCTGGCATCCTCCACAGAACCGTGTCTAGCTGGCAGGAAAGTCAAACCTGCATGTGTGAGATAACACTTCTCTGGGTTCTGGGTACCCAGCTTGCTGGCTGCTGCGTGTGCTTTCTCTGAGTCTTAGGCTGAAGGGCAGGAGGCAGCCCGCTATACCTGTATTCCCAGCTGCCTGCTCCTGTGCACTTGAACTGACAGAATGAACAGCGGGCGAGTGTTCAGCATGCAGGGCTCCCACAGCACGGGAAAGCTAATGAGGCTAGCCGTCTGGAGGTCAAGAGCATGATGGCTGGGGCAGAGCCTGCGCATTAGTAGGGGCAAGGCTGGAGTTCTCAGTGCAGACACCAGGCATCTCAAAGCTGCTCCACACTGTCAGCCAGCCATGCAGAGGGACCACATGCTATGACGGGAGCCGGGCTCAGAAGCTGACATCTCACACAGGCTAAATGCAGAGGGCAAGTCTCCCCTCTGCACACTCAGAAGCAGTTTTGCTTGATAACAATTAAACAAGAAACATTTTCTCTATCTATCTATCGCCAAGTCCCTGCCATTTGCTTCGAAGGGTCGGAAGAAATGATATCTTCTGGGAATAAATGGAATCTATCAATTTGTTTCTCTTTAGCAGACTGGGATATTTCTAATCACCTCTTCTCATTTCTTATTTTCTCTTTGAGAAAAGAGAAAGGACTGAAAACTTTTTTTTCCCTAAAATACAGGATTAATGAAAATATATTTATTTTAGAGTGGAGGGGTTGGGGACGGGAGCCAGTTTTTCTACAAATACTCTAAGACTTAATACTCAGTCACTTTTGCAGACTGGGTTTACCAATAATCACAAAAGGCTAACCCAGAAGGCATCTATGAACAGCAATTATACAGTCTTAAGAGGAGAAGAAGCAGAAATCACGGGTCAGCCCACTGGGCAGCCAGCAAAGACTGGACCACAGAGCATCCGTGATTTTCCTCACCCTGGCAGACTCAGGGTACTACTTTCCCCATCAGTGTTGGAGTGATCAGTCAGTCAATATTCTCCTTTGTGGTGACCCAACTGTCAGTATCATGTTGCTATGGTTACCAGCATTTTAGCGCCACTCTCCCTTCTCTTCCAACTAAATTACGCTGCTAATTCCCCAGCTCCTGGTACATTCGTGCCCATTAGTGTTTCCGAGGTGCCCAAAAGCTCCAGATGAAATAAATATCTAGCCTTTAGGACACGTCAGACTCCTGACCTGCTCACTCAGAGAGAAATCCACCAGAGCCTACAACAGCAGATGTGCTATTGGGTTCCCATCAGCATCTGGATTGTCACCCACCAAAGGGTGAACCAGTGGAGAAAAGATGACTAAAGTCAAGAAAATTCAAGTATTCTCAGAGAGCCTAGCTAACTACACAATCTCCCCATACTCCTTTGTCCTGCCTCATCAGGCTAACTTATGGACCACCGAGCACATCACCAGGCCAGCTTATGGACCACCGAGCACATCATCAGGCCAGCCTATGGATAGTCAAGTACATCTTCAGGCCAGCTTATAGACCACCAAGCACATCATCAGGCCAGTTTATGGACCACCGAGCACATCATCAGGCCAGCTTATAGACCACTGAACACATCATGAGGCCAGTTTATAGACCACTGAGCACATCTTCAGGCCAGCCTATGGACCACAGGGCACATCATCAGGCCAGCGTATAGATCACCAAGCACATCATCAGGTCAGTTTATGGACCACAGAGCACATCATCAGGCCACCATATAGACCACCAAGCACATCATCAGGTCAGTTTATGGACCATCGAGCACATCTGACTTTGCTTTCTGTGCCCTCCTGCATTAGAACATGGTTTCCATGGAGGCAGGGAGTGTAACTTGCTCCTAAGGAATCCAAGTCCTTTCGTAGGAAGTGTCTCCTCCGTGCATTACTGCTGAGTGAGCAGAAGAGTCTCAGCCACTTGGAGGGTTGCTTCTGCCACTGTGTCTTATATTCTCAGAGTTTAATCACATGACCATGTGTCACACATGACAAGACATGAATCTGTCACAGACAACCACCAGGACCCTCCCTCCATTTCTCCTGCTCTGGGCATTCTGTATGCGGAAGTTGTTAGTACACATGCATACAAAAACCAAACAGAGAGAGCCATGTTCTTCCTCTTCACAAAGCACCAAGACCTCTGGGCAGTTCTGTAAAACGACGGGGGAACGGAACCTGCCACATGTAAATCTGCCCCTTTCCTGCTGAGTCACTGGGGACTGTGCTGGTGAGCCATGAGAAGATATCCATGTGTTTGTTATTAGGAAAATGCAAATAAAAATGAGAACCTCCCACACCTTAGGATGGTGAATTCCACAACACCAACCGCCAAAGTCTAGGCTAGGAAATGAAATGACAGGAACTCTCAACCATTGCTGCTGGGGTTGCAGAAGGGCACAACCACTTTAGAATCCCTCACAAACTAAATATGACCCAGCAGTTACCTCCCTGTCTTTACAGGTGAGCTAAAAGCTTCTGTCCACATAAAAACCTGCACACGGATGTTTACAATGGCTTTACTCATTAGCCCAGTCCCAAGATGTTCTTCAGTAGATAACGGATGAATAAAACTAGTATCCCAGATAATGCAATGTCATTCAGCAAGAAGAATAAATGAGCTGTCATCAATAACCAGGCAAAATGCACACCTGGAAGGATCCTGTGGAACCCAGGAGCCCTCCCAAGCTTCAGACCCCAGCGGCCATGCCAGATGGCCCACGGCCTCTCACTATTTGTGATTCCAACAGAAGCACCAGAAGCAAACAGATTTCAGTAGAAGCACCTCAGGAAGCCATGAAACAGAGCAAGGCATGGAAGGACATCGTGGGGCCATGACTAAAGACCTCCTTCCTTCCGTAATTACACTATGCCCTTGTGAATGCAGCAGGGATGCCCCATCCAGCAGCCCTTTCCTTTTATTGTCATGAATTAAGGGGTCCTGGGAACTGCACCTGGGGCACCACACATGCCAGCTAAGTGCTCCACTGTTGAGCTACAACTCCAGGCCCCTTTTCAGTTTTACTAAAATTCTTGACTTGGGCTAGGTATCTATGATCCCAGTGTTTGGGAGATGGAGGCAGGGGGTTTACTGTGAGCTTGAGGCCTTGGCTACAGAATAAAACTGTTTCAAGGAAATACATTTTTTAATTTTTATCTTCCAGGTGGTGACAAAGAGTCAACACTTGACTACAAGAATGCATCCTCTGGACCAAGTCACCTGACGTTCTTTGAGCCTCTTGGAAGAACTATTTGTCCTGCCTTCTCTATGGGACTCAAACTGTCCATATGTTAGAAAGAAACTAGGCCTGTTTCTGGAGCCATGACAAAAATACCTGGGACTGGGTATTTATAAGAGAAATGGCTTATTATTTATTTATTATTCTTTTTAAATCAAAGGTAGTTAAGCTGCAGGGACTTTTATTTCCCAAACCCCCTTCCTTCTTCTTTGCACTGAGTAGCCAATCATATCAGACTGTGAAGTCAATTCCCACCAATGGAATGAGGATAAAAACAGAGGCTGTCCTGTGCCCATGGTGCTTGCTAGCCTTGCCTGGGTTCCAGTGTACCCTTTCTGCAAGAAGAAATTGCCTTGCTGGATCGCCTTTGCACGTCCAAGTGTTCCTTTGCGGAACATGCAGATTATTCCTGTTCCTCACAATTTAAAAGTTAGACATTTAGACTTTTTAATTTAATTTTATGTCCTTGAGTGTTTTGCCTGCATGGCCATTTGTGCACTACATGTATGTCTGTGCACCATATGTATGCACTACATGTATGTCTGTGCACCATATGTATGCTTGGTGCCCGAAGAGACCAGAGAGGTCTTAGAACTAGAATTACAGCCAGTCATGAGCTACTGTGGATATTGGGAATGGAAGGAACTTGGGTCCCCTGGAAGAGCAGCCAGTGCTGCTAGCCACCATCAGACCAGGTGAAGGTGTTTTTAGTTAATACTTCTGGATCCTAACAGTCAAAGACTGGACAGCGTTAAGTTTCTAGTGAGGGCCACTCTGTAACCTGTCACATGTAGACAAAGGCCATGAGTACGTGGAGTGAGCTCACTTAATAATAACCTCCTCCCACCAAGAACTGACTACCTCGGAGAGGCCACTGGTAATCCCCCGGAGTCAGGAAGACGGAGACAGATGGGAGTGACTCTATGTCATAGATGATCAGCTCTGGGGCCCAGCTACCAAGAAGGTCCTTGGACTGCCCGACTATGCCGAGGATTGGCACCTTTCCTACAACAAAGGAAATCAGTGACCTATGACAAAGGGAGATTCACCCTTTCAGGGAAACTTCCCCTTACAGTTTGTAATAGAAAATCCCCTAGAACTGTCCTAAGAACCCAGGGTCTCCGGAGTCACAGGCTTGCTGGAGCTCACACCCATCCTGGGGAGGGCACTCAAGGTTCTCACTTTCCCAAGACACAACTTGAGCATCACAGCAAGGGAGAGTCTAGAAAGTTCCCCCAGGAACACCTCCGAAGAATCAGAGGTGGTCTCCATTGTAAAGGAGCTGGTCAGACAGCACCAGGCCTGGGGGTGTGGATGGACCCTTCCTTCATAATCAGCAGCTTGTAAAACCAGAAGGAAACTTGAGACTGATGGCTGCTGTGAAGAATGGGATCTCCAGTCTCCAGGCCTGGTGGAGACAATGTGCTGAACTGCCCTGAAGGTCATAAGATTATTATCTAGCAGGAGGAAGCTTTCTGGTAAAGAACAAAAACATGCATTGTGCCCCGCCCATAACAGAATCCAAACGCGCCTGTCAATCACCTAGACAAAAAAACAAAAAACAAAACAAAGCAAAACAAAAAGTCTTTCAAAATAAAGCAGCCTAGTTTAGAACCTAGAAATATAATATAAAACTTGTATAAGGTACATACTGGTTGTACTGATGTGTCTGTCTCTCCTTGTGGCCCGCTGCAGCCATGCAGGGATTCGCAGCATTTTTTTTTTAATTTAACCCATTACAATGGTACCATGGTCCCTTTGGCCACTGTTCATTCTCAAGCTTTACAAGAGTGCCTCACTTTACTGTAAAGCAGTATCTATCACCTATCTTAGGCCAGTACCTATCACCTATCCTAGGCCAGTGTCTCATTTAAATTCCCCCAGTAGACAGCAAAAGGGCCTGGGAACTGAGGGGAGACCAGAGAGAGATCTCAGTGACACATGGCTACCTTGCAGGAGGCCCACTTCTAAATGGTGACATCATCTCTCAACTTTTTCACTCTGGGGACCGAGCTCCAAGAACATGGCCCTTTGAAGGACGAGCTGCATCCAAACCACACTAAGGCCATATGACTAGCAAAGGCCACACCCAAGCTGACAGCCAGTAAGGAAAGCGACAGTCTTATGCACTGGGGACTGGTCCGACTCAGTGAGCTTCCGAGTGTAATCGTCCCCAAGGCCTCTAATACGGTACAGGAAGCTGGTGGGACCTGACTGCTGCCTTGCAAGGCCCTAACTGGGGGACTCTGCTGCAGAAACTGCAAGAAAGTGTGTGTGTGTGTCGTATATTTAAAGACCTTATAGAAGGCTGGTACGACAGCTCAGTGGGAAACAGTGCCTGCTGCTAAGCATGCTAACCTGACTTTGCTCATGGAATAAGCAGAGAACTGACTCCTACAAGTTGTTCTCCGACTTCCATGGGTGTGCCACAGCAGGTGCACACTGACACACACACACACACACACACACACACACACACACACACACACAAACACACGGGGTACACACATACACATAAAATAAATGCTAAAAAATAACAACCAGGACCTTATAGAATCATTTCCTACCTTTCTACTCCCACCCTCACACATCCTGTGTTGACAGCTGGTGAAGATGGAATTCCTCCACCTGCCTGCCTGAGCTACAGCATCCACCCTCTGCATCTATAGCCACTGGCTCCTGAGGCCTGGAACCTGGACCACCCATCATTCTGGGGCTATGAAACTCAGCACTGTACAGCATCCACCCTCTGCATCTATAGCCACTGGCTCCTGAGGCCTGGAACCTGGACCACCCATCATTCTGGGGCTATGAAACTCAGCACTGTACAGCATCCACCCTCTGCATCTATAACTGTCAGCTTCTTAGGCCTGGGACCTGGACCCCTCATCATTCTGGGGCCATGAAATTCACCACTGGCTCTCTGAAGCTCCATTCTCCAGACTACAGGATTTAAGGGTGTACAGGCTTGAGCCATACAATGAGTCTCCTGGTGTGTGTGGGTGCCTACAACATCCATTTTTATTCTAGTTCCCTGGGGAACCTGATAGTCCACATCCCTGTCACTCCATAAATACATAAACATAATAGGTTTTCTTTAAAGGTTTTATTTGTTCTTAAATGTATATGTTTGTATATACGTGGCAGGGGGACGTACAAGTACTGGTGGAGGCCAGGGAGAATGCTAGGTCCCCTGGAGCTAGATTTAGAGTCAGTTGTAAGCTGTCTGACATGGATGCTGAGGGCTGAACTTGAAGAGGGTCCTCTTCAAGAGCAGTCTTTGTTCTTAAGCACTAAGCCATTTCTCCAACCCCAAGAAACAGTTTTGGAAAGTGTATTTGTGAGGCTGTAGAGATGGCTCAGCAGGTAAAAGTGGTTGCTGGGCAAGCATAAAGACCCACGTTTGAATCCCCAGCACCCACATAAAACCACATACACAATACAAGTATCTGCATACCCTATGCTCCTACAAAGAGACAGGAACAGAGAAAGGCCAGTGTGCTGATGCATACGGTGGAGAAACAAAGCGTCCTTTCCCAAACAAAGTTCACTGTGGGATCATCTCCTCAGGTTGTCCTCCACAGTGTCACGGTACACACAGGACTGTATTCTCACACCCAAACGTGCTTGCTCCACACTGGCCCTGCCACTGCGTTTGTTACAGGGTTTTAATCGCTTCTTTCATTGCCCCTCCTCTGCAATGAGATTCTAAACTTGATGGGCTGTCTTCTGTATATGTGCTGCTTTTATTGGTTAATGAATAAAGCTGCTTTGGCCTATGGCAGGGCAGAATATAGCCAGGCTGGAAGGGATAGAGAAAGAGAAGGCAGAGTCAGGGAACGCCATGTAGCTGCCAAAGAAGCTAGATGCTGGAACCTTCCCAGGTAAGTTACAGCCTTGTGGTAATACACAGAATAATAGAAATGGATTAATTTAAGATGTAAGAGTTATTTAATAAGGATCCTGAGCTAATAAGCCAAAAAGTATTGTAATTAATATAGTTTCTGTGTGATTCGGGTCTTGGTGGCCAGGAAATGAATGTGCAGTCTCCTTTTACATAAATTCACTTTGTCCCTTTCTCTACCACAGGGACATGCCTGCCTATTCCCCCATCAGTATTAAAAGGTTCCTGTGATTTAGGGTCTTTGGCCCCACAGGAAGCTTGACAAGAATGAGAAATTATTGATGGATATAGAAAGGCCAGGAGGTGGGAACCATTTTTACTGTCCACATTTCTCTTCAGTTAACGGGAATTAGTCCTTCCTGCCCACATTTCCCTCATCCACCACATTCTCACGGTTGCTGACACACAGTAGGAACTCAGCATTTATTTGTTGGATGAACTTTTCAAAAGGTCCCACTGCTCATATCTGGAGTAAAACAGATACAACAAAATGAAGTTCATCAGAGAAATGTGTGGACAGATGAAAAGTCACACTCTTCCTTCTGGCTGTCACCTTAGTCCTTTCTTCCTAAATACCTCCCTTAAGTCACCACGGGAGAACCGTGTGCCTCTCCGGTGGTGAACACTCCTGTGCCAGACAACTCTGACTCCTGAAAGTGATGAGAGTCTGTAACTCAGCTCGAACAAAAACGCCTAAAAGAAACTCAGCAGGGGCTTCTGAAAACGGCCTGACTTGTAAGGACGGACACAAGGAAAAGAAGGAACTGCTCCTGTTGACAGTAGGTACCATGTTTGTATGTGATGTCTGGATCTGTGCAGCTGCCCTGTGAGTAGGGCCATAGAGGGCGAGCTGGCAGACAGGTTCCCAACCCTGGCAAGATCCTCAAACTGTTGACAAGACTGACTTTGCTCCCCCTCCTAACCACACCCAAGCTGTCAGCAGCAGGAGATGTCCCGGAGAACACACAAAACATGGCTCTTGTTCTCATCCTGGAACTTCAGGCCCAGGCTCTGTTCTCCCCATTCTAATCCATCACCCCCAGCCACATGATGTCAGGACCAACTGTTCTGAGATCAGACTCTGAAGAAATCTCCAATCCCAGCTCCCTATCAGGTTTCCCACGGACTCTTGCTATGTAAACACATTGATGATTTCATGCTACACAGCAGCCTTGGAGACACATCCTTGCATGATGTTCCTGTTTCCCTGGGCTGCTGAAAGGTAGAGCATGTGCCCGTTAGATGTGATGCCCCTTACCTCACTGGCAGTGAGTGTTAGTTCTCTTGAGAGATGGCCAACAGGATGTCACAGTCGCATCAGTATCTGCATTTACTGAGATGTATTTCTGGAGAACTGGCTTCCATGACTATGGAGGCCAGCAATGGCAAGATATGCAGGGTAGGCGGCAAACTCCAAGATACTGAAAGCTAGAATTTGAAGGCAGTAGTGGAAACAGAGCCTCTTCTGAAGAATTCAGAACAGATTAGGTGAGGACTGGCCAGGCTCTGAAGGCATCACCCTTTCTGTCTCCCTGATGTGTTGTAACTAGAATCTAAAACCCTTCGCAGAAGTATCTAGCAGTCAGGACAATCAGGAAGCAGAGCCTAACACATCAACGCAGAACGTTAACACGACAGCTTCTGCCATTTTGTCCTTCTAACACTTCTGGGATCCCTTTGTTGTCAGTGTGTGTTGAGCGATACTGGGTTATGACTCAGTATCAAGATCAGTGGGGTCATGGACACTGCTGCTGCTGTGTCTCCCCTTTTCCCATCACTAACTGTACCGTATGAACACAAGTATTTGTTTCTCTGGGAAAGAAAAGTGCCAGAAAACATTGTTCACGTGCTGTAAAGTTCCTCCATAAGGTTGAACAATGGCAATCCCAACACTGGGACACATGGCAGCCAACTTACACACGATGAACCTCCAGATGGGGGTCACCATAGCCATGACTTGAAATGTCTCAACAGAAACCAGGTGTGATTGTGCAGGCCTATCATTCCAGCACCAACATCACAAGTTCAAGGCCAGCCTGGACTACAAAGTTGAAAGCCAAGGGCTGGGAATGAAGCTTTATGAGTTTTTCCTTAGGCCCTGTTTCATCTTCTAAACCACTGGACAAATGAACTACTGATAAACTGACAAAGAAGTTCTCTTTCAGAGAGCTAAGCTGAATCTTTTGAAGACTAAACGCCTTTCTCAGAAACTAAGTTAAATTTTCTTTTTGAGGATAAATAATTCTGAATATAAGCTTGAGGTCTAGAAGGAAATGGTGAAAATCCAGGGTACTGTTTTTCAGCTCTCTCCAGTCAGCAGGAGCCAGCACTGCCCTGCTCACACGCATTACACACGGCGAGGTCAGCTCTCTCTCCAGTCTGCAGGAGCAGCACTGCCCTGCTCACACGCATTACACACGGCGAGGTCAGCTCTCTCTCCAGTCTGCAGGAGCAGCAATGCCCTGCTCACACTCCACCTGAGAGACCCTAGTTTAACAGCACTGACTAACAGGTGTGCCTTTGGTTTTCATTCCTTCACTTTAGCTGACCTTTCTAATAAACCTACTATGTGCCAGCCCAACTCTAAGCGCTTTTCTATGGTGCTGGTGCTGGACTTGGCTTCATGCACACCAGCCAAGTGCTCCTTCCCCGAGCTACATTCACGTCTACTCCTTTTCTTTTCGAGACAGGATTTAACTAAGTTACCTAGGCTGGCCTTCAACTCTGCAAACCAGGCAAGCCTCAGCTTCCTGAGTAGCTGGGATTACACTGTAAGACTTGGCTTCGGCATGCTTTCTTCCCATCTTCCATTCACATCTAGCCCCCCCCCCCCCATGTCATGAAAGCACTGATGAATTCGAACATACCCTGGGGAGGGAGGCAATGGTAGCATTTACTGATGCAAACAAGAACTCCTGGAAAGAAGCTGTGTCTGCAGAGACCGACTGACTGATTGAAACTGTGGAGAGACTGGAGTGTCATGGGTCCAGGGGCTAGTCACCTTATCCTCGCTTAGTTTCCTTGCCTACCTGTGTTAGAACTAACATCTTGAGTCTCATAGATAAAAACTTCAACATCTGTTAACTTGGAAGACCCTCCCACCAGCCTACAGTTAAGAACGTCATCCTACAGCATCATCGGCCAATAGAAAAGCTCCCCACCTGTAGCCAACTCTCTGATGTCCTCACCAACATATTTTAGACTTGTCTTGATTTATGACTCTCTTGGTTCTATAAAACCATAAAACTTCTTCAAGCTTCCACACTGGAATATGGAACTTGGGACAACGTAAATCTGTGTTCTCAGGCCACAGTCTCTCACAAAGGCTCCAGGATAAACTATCTCTCACTCCCTTTGAGATGAGAGCTGTGGTTTGTGTTGACAATGGCATCTAGATTCTTCTGGTCTGTCACACTAGACACACAGATGGAAAGAGATTCTTGGTTCGCCCATTTGTCTCTTTCCCTATATCTTGCTCTGCATTGAACTTTCCAACCTGTTACCCTTTCTACCCAGATTCTAGACTGAAAATCCCCATACAAATGTCCTATCCTCCTCCCAGGTACCAAGCACTTTAGACTATGGATTTAAAATTAAGAATTACACAACTATTTTCTTTCTTTTTAAATATCTATCTATCTATCTATCTATCTATCTATCTATCTATCTATCTATCTATCCATCTATCCATCTATCCATCTATCCTATCTATGTTATGTGTATTGGTGGTTTTGCTTGCATGTGTGTCTACATGAAGGTGTCAGATCCCCTGGAACTGGAGGTACAGACAGTTGTGAACTGCTATTTGGGTGTTGGGAATTGAACCCAGGTCCTTTGGAAGAGCAGCCAGTGCTCCTAACCACTGAGCCATGTCTCTAGCTCCCCTCAACTATTTTCTTTTTCTTTCTTTGAAACCTGGTTTTAATACTAACCTGGCCCCTTCAGCCCTGGCAATCACTGAAATTTGTCCTCACACACACCCTAGCCAAAATTTAGATGAAGACCAAAGCCGTAGGTGGAGAATTGTGTCATGAGCAACAGCAGGCAACTGATGGGCTACTGTTTACAGTGGCTCTGTGTGCCAGGGCCTACCTATGGTCACGGTTTTCAATTCACGTTCTCCTTAGGGTTGGGAACTGACACAGAGCATTGAGCTCTGGGCAATCCTCACATCTCTCTCTCCAGAGCTGGGATTATAGGCCCAGGTCACCGTATCAGACCAGAGTTTCTTCTTTCCTTTGTCTTGGTTTCCAGACATCATTGCCAGAGTCCACTTACAACAACTGAGAAACAGAAAGGGAGGGAGTGGGCTTCCTCTCTGCACTGAGAGGCTGGGCTGGGAATGGAGGGCCACGCCTGCACAGGTTCCTACTCAGCTTCCTGCTCTTAACAGGTCGCATTGTCTCAGGGCTGAGAAAACTGGCTCCCTGGTGAAAGTGTGTGTGTGTAAAAAGGGGGGCCAAGACATAGTGACAGAATTGGAACAGGGCTGAGAGCAGGGCCGGGAATAAAGGGGCAGGCCAGCTCTCACCAGTGAGAAAGGAGAAAACGCCAACAATAGAATCTCACACTCATGGAGCAGGCCTGGCAGAAATGAGGGCATTCTAAAGAAACCTTTGTCTCTCAATCAGACCACTGAAACAATGGACCCAAGAATCGCATGCTGGGAAGGAAAAGGCCCCAGCAGGAGAGGTGCTTGTCTTCCTAGAAGAGATTTCACACAGCTCTAGCTTTTCACACCACCCTCCAGGACAAGACTGATGGCCAGGCAGTGATGGGCAAGGTAGGAGGGGCCACACCTTGGCAGGACTGAAGTGGGTGGGGCCACACCCTGACCAAGACTGAGGTGGGAGAAGCCACACCTTGGCAGGACTGAGGTGGGTGGGGCCACACCCTGACCAGGACTGAGGTGGGTGGGGCCACACCCTGACCAGGACTGATTAAATGCAAGACAGGTTTGCTTCCTATTGCTGTGATAAGGGATGGAGGGAAGGGTTTGAATTTACAGTTTATAGTCTTTCACTGGGGAAGCTGAGGCAGGAGCTGAAGCAGAGGCCATGAAGGAGTGGAGTGCTGCTTATTGGCTTGTTACCCATGGCCTCCTCAGCTAGTTTCCTACATATCCCAGGACCAACATGTCCAGTGACGGCATTGCCCTCCGCTGGCTGGGCCCTTCGCATCACGAATGAAGAAAGTGCCCCGCAGGCTTGCTGACAGGCCAATCTGACAAGGACAAGTTTTCTCAGCTTGGGTTGCCTCTTCTCAGAGGGCTCTAAGATCTGTCAACTTGACAAAAACCTAGGCAACATGGATGTTAAACTTTAATCTCTTCAGGACCATAAAGATGGACTCGTGGAGTCACTGACTCTTTGGGCCTCACTCCAGTGTGGCCACACTGAATAAATCTCTCTCTCTTTCCCCTGCATTACACTATTAAACTGACTCTTGTGATTGGCTTATTGAAGACAGGCGGCCAAACCTGGCTTGAGGCACAGGTTGTGAGCCCCAACTTGGATACTCTCCAGAGCCCAGGAGGTTAGAGGCAAGCCTGGGAGGACAGTGCTTGTCATTAAACCAGGGCCGACTGGAAGCTGAGAGGAGCTGCTATGTTGTGTGTGTGTGGGGGGGGGGCGGGTGTCAGATCACAGCCATCTGCGGCAGCCTCTCTCAGAGCTTCAGTGAAGGAGATGTCAAGCCCCAGATGAGCCTACACGAGGCTCTTAACCTCGAACAGACTTCAGTGCCAGGATTCTAGGAGAAATGGCACCTAATCCTCACTTCCCCAAGGAAGTTTACAGGCCCCAGCCACCTTTAGATACCAAGATATCTGAAGGCTACCAGTGCTCCCACCCCCCACTGATAAAATGGGTACACGGTTAGTAAATGTGCCCCTCCTCCTAACTCTCTAAGTCACTCATCAGCAAGAGCAAGATACCTTCCTCTCTTCCCAGCACTGCAATACTTCCCCTCCTGCCCAAGAAGTAGAGAAAGCCCGACCACTGGTACATACTGTAGTATACACAACTGCGACCAGACGCCATGACACCTCCCCTTTCTCAAACGGACCCCGCTCTGTCTCACGGGCCTGAACTCTCCTCAGAGGCCCTGCCACACTGTCCACCTCGGGCATGTTTGTCTGTGGTGTTACTGACTATTCCAATAAAGCTTTATCCAAAAGGATGATCGGCCTCAGTGTGTCCCCTTGAACTCCAAACCCAGCACCGTTCGGGTACCTGTCCAGGCCTGAGGGGAAACAAGCCTTTTACAGGCCAAATGGCGGAAAGGAGACGATGTAGCTGGACTCAGGGTGGCGTGGATGGCTCCCAACACGCCCATATGTGCGTGTCCCAGCGATGGGCTGCCTATGGGTCCGGGTGGGTGTTCAATGGAGCCTCTTCAGGGGGCTAAGCCTTCTGCAATCCTGTCCCCAGCTGGACAGACTCACAGGTAGGGAGCTTGGAGTTTTGTCTTCCAACCACGGGCAGTGACTCATTACCAGGGCATTATATATACAAAGGCTTGGGGCCGGCCTCACTGCTGTTAGAGACTGAATGTTTTGTGTCCTAACTGAATTTACCCTCAGTGCAGAGACAGGCCTCTAAGGAAGCAATTAAAGTTAAATAAGGTCCCAAGAGTGGGTCCCTGACCCACTAGGATTAATGTCCTAAGAGACACCTGAGAGCTCACTGACTCTAGCCTGTAGGCATCCTCTGAGTGAGTGGTTGTCCACAAGCCAGGCCAGAGCCTGGAACAGAAACCGGGCAGGGGATGGGGGTAACCCTGACCTTGGACTTCCCCATCTTCCAAATGCTACAAAATCCTGTCTTTTGTGTTTTGTTATTAGTGATCTGGGCTGAAAGTACACTTCCAGGGTGGGTCCCATACATCTACGCTCGAGAAACTCTGCATGTGACTTCCACAAAAGTCTTACACAAACGTCATTCTTCTTCTTCCTCTTTTTTTGTTTTGTTTTGATTTGTTTTTTGAGACAGGATTTCTCTGTAGCCTTGGAGCTCTGTTCTGGAACTCCCTCTGAAAACAAGGCTGGCCTGTCTCTGCTTCCCGAGTACTGGGATTAAAGCACACACTACCCCGCCACAAAAGTCACCCTTGAGAAACACCAGTCTAGTCATGAGCTGAGACTCGATTAGAACATCCGTGCTTCACAACTGGAGAAAATCCAGAAAACCTTAGAGAGAAGGCAGCTATTCCGAGGATGTGGATTGAGAATTCTCTTCCCTAGAGCCACAAAGTGGCCTCATGGTTATTATTTCTCAAATATATCCTGCAGTGCTGAAACCTCAGACAAGAGACCCTAATTGTGAAAACACATTTGCCTCATTTGCTCACTGAGCAGAGAGCTCCTGTTCTTTTCTTCCACGGATGGCTTGCAGGAGCGGGCCAGAGTCTACCTCTGCAACCACTGGCTCTCCCTCTTACAGTATCCTGAGGAGCTCTGCTTTATAACCCTTGTGTTTACAGCAATATGCAAATTAACCAAAGGTGACCCTCTTTCCACACATCCATATGCAAGGATGTGTGCTTTTCTTGTAGAGAGAGACGTGGAGCCCACCCCAGCTTGGGGGCAGGGTATAAGAGGATCAAGAGGGTCCTTATAGGATTTACCCAGGTGAACCCCCTTTCAGAAGAAAGGCACAGCCGGGCACCAGCCTCACAGTTAGCTGGAGCAAGTCATGAAACAATCTCTCCCCAGACAGAAGCAGCCAGAGGCAGTACGGCACTTACTTCCAGGACTGTCCATTGTTCCACAACAATAGCGTCATAGCCCTGTGTGGTTTTGCTATCTTCTGTGGAAACAGCTTCAAAGATGAATACTCCATCTGTCAGGTCATAGAAGGCGTCTGGAAAGAACAACAACAAAAGCTGGTTTGGGGGGTGTCTGAGCTGTCTGTGGCAGAAGTCTTACAAACAGCAAGAATTTTCACTGCATTCATTAATAATCCCAATCAGAACATCTTTTCAGAATGTTAATTAGAGACGGCATACACAGCCGCAGAGTCTAGCCCCACCAGAATGAATGAGACTAAATTACCTCACGCTTCTGAATAATATCCTTGATTTTATGAGCCCACATTTCGTCGGCAATCACCGTCAGATTCACGGGCTTACCTTCCCGTTCATGCTCCGGGGTCAGGATGCACTGGGAAGAACTCACCCAGGGCAAATCACAGATTTTGGAGAAAAACTATATTTAAGTAAATGGGATTTTTTAAAGTGCTGTAAAGACTCAATGTGTCAAATCTGAGCTCGTCAGTTGTGCTGTGGATGCGTTAATTCTGGGGCGTTGGGGGTGCCATGTGGTTGATGTACTAAGGATGCTTCTGGCAGCCCTTGTCAAGAGCTGCTTTGCGGGGAGCTTCTCAAATGATTTAGCCCTGAAAATGTGGTTCCTGTGTACTCCACAGGTCCACAAGCCTACTTGGGTGGCCAGTGTCATTTGAGAATGCCTTAGAGATGGGGTCTGAAGGAACAGGGCAGAGCCTCTGCCCTGCACAACACGTGCCTCCCCTTCTTCTGGGGTGTGGTGCAGTTTGTCCTGCGTTCATTTAGACAAGACTATGAGAAAGAGGATCAATTTAGATGCTGGTGGCCCGACTCCAAACAAGGGTCCCATTTAGTGAGTTGTCTGTGAAACAATTT
>NC_022028.1:176852-177982 GCF_000317375.1 Microtus ochrogaster | reverse complement strand
AGACGCCTCATGGTGCTTTACTTGTTCCTCCTGCTCCCAGGTGGGAGAGCCAGCCAGGAAGAGAGCTCCAACTGGAAAGAGAACTTGCTGGCTCTTGGGTCATGGGCTTCTAGCCTCAATAAATGGAAGG
Source organism: Microtus ochrogaster (assembly GCF_000317375.1). Classification (NCBI taxonomy): domain Eukaryota; kingdom Metazoa; phylum Chordata; class Mammalia; order Rodentia; family Cricetidae; genus Microtus; species Microtus ochrogaster. The sequence continues at coordinate 177,852 of NC_022028.1, read as the reverse complement.
GGCACACCTAGCCTCAATAAATGGAAGGGGCACACCTAGCCTCAATAAATGGAAGGGGCACACACACAGATGTCTACTTATTATTGAAGCCACCTACCCTGTGGGCTTACCCCCCCCCCAGGCTTTTATGTACATTCTGGGAATCTGGACTTAGGGCTTCATATTTGGTTAGCAAGAACTTTCTGTAGACCCTTGTTTAGTTTTTTTTAGTATTATATTGTTTTTAAGTAATTTTGCAAATAATGTTTTCAGAGAAATAGTCTTGAGAGCACTGATCATTGTTTTGGCAGACTAAGAGAAATAAGATGGGCTGTCAGGATGAGTCTTCGGGGGTGGCCACTTCAGACCTTGTTAAACTGCTCTCCAGGAAGTGGTGCAGCTAAAATTCTAAACAAATCAGTGTTCCTCTTTCCCTACACCTATGCGGGTTCTAAACATTTCCTTTCCAAAATCCGCCAGTCTGATCAACAAAAGAAATGGACTTCTCAATATTTATCAGACATAGAGCATTAATATCTAGTTTGTGTTCTTTGCTATTGGGATTTTAGATTCTTTTAGATATTTATAAAATTTTTATAAATAAAAATATTAAGTGTAGCCTTTTATCTATTTTTACTAATGCAAATAACTATCTCCTATTGCTGTCCTTTTAATTTTGTTTGTGGAAAACATGAAAGCTGCAGATTGTTATGTGTTGACAGTTTCGAGTGTTTTTCTTTGTGACTGCTAGAAAAAGTGGCACTTCCACAAATGCTAGCATGAGTCACAGCTTTCTGCTTTGTCCCTTCACTCTCTGGGACAAAGAAAACTAACATTATTATGATCTATCTTATTACAAAAGTCCCTTTTCAATAGTCATTGAAAAGTGCAAGTGCCTTCAGGGTCTTGCTGGGAAGCCAGCCTAGTCAAAATGGCAAGACTGGGTTCTGGAAGAGGCCCTGGTTCAAAAAATGGGGAGATGGGTAGAAGCACAGTTGAAGTCAACCACCTGTACATACTC
>NC_022028.1:162675-176682 GCF_000317375.1 Microtus ochrogaster | reverse complement strand
ACAAGCAAAATAGTCATCATAGAAAATTAGTGAAATGGCTACATTCTCTATTCTCCTAAAAATAGCAGGGAACTTAATCAGAGAATACTTAAGAAACAATATTATGGAGAAAAACCATAGATACAAAAGTGCCATTTGGGCTAACTGTAAATGTTTAAAATTATTTGTGTGTCTGTGTGTGCATGTATGTGTGTGGGTGACCACAGAAGCCAAAAGAGTGTGGGCCTTTGGTGCTTGAGATGCAGGCATTTTGTGAGTCAGCTGATATGAGCACCCAGACCCCAACACAGGTCCTCATGATACATCAGTAACTGCTCCTGGCTGTGGAACCCTCTCTCCAGTCACAAAATTACCAAATACATAAGATATCAAAAGTGGCCATGAGTGGTAGAATTAATTATAACTTTATTTTCACACTTCCCCTTGTAAGACTAATAAAAGGTATAAAATGAGTAAACAGATGATACAGAAGGAATAACTCCCCTTTCTCTCACCTGTATGAATGGTCCTTGAAGGCAGAACTAGGCTCAGAATTTTAGAAAGAATAGGGACAGAACACAACAGAACTCAGCTTCCTGAGTGAAGCCTAGAAAGAAAAGACTGGACCTAAGGAGGGCAAGTGGAAACCCATGCTCACCACAAAGGACCTGTCCCTACTCTCCCCCTCATTCTGACATCTGTTCCTGGCACACCAGGGGCCTCATGGGCAGCAGAATACAGTCCCTGCAACCTTAGAGCTCATCATGTGGCGGGAAGACAGACAGCGACAGAATGTCAGAATGGAGACACAGAAATTTAAAGTGGAGTGAGGGAATGAAGCTGGTGGTCATGGGCGTGGCGGTTTAGACCAGGGCTCCCATCAGTCAGGGCTTGCCTAGACCAGGTCAGCTGGTGGCTGTTAGGACATTAGCTTGATGACTGAGATGGAACATTGATGAATGAGCTGCACATTGTGGGTGACATACTCTCTAGGCAGGGAATCCTGCATGTGACAATGCAGACCGTGCTCTCTGAATATGCACTGTTCTTTGCTCGTAGCATAGATGCATGCTGAGTTCCACTATCTTGACTCTCTGTGATGGACTGTAACCTGTGACAGGAATCAAATAAACCTTGGGATGCTTTGTTGGGTATCTTATTTCCTCAGCAGGAAAGGACATGAAGACAGACATGAACGAAATAAGCAAGCAGGTGGTGTGGATTTGTATGGTTTTTGAGTTCCTGACGGAAAGGGGACAGCCTGCAGGCAAACTCAGTGGTTGGGGGCAGCCAATGACAGATGAATTGCAGAATCCCTAAGAAGGGACTTGGACTCAAGTGGCTGGTGGGGGAAATGAACAGTAAGAAGACGTCTCCAGGATGATAGCAGGTGAGATGCAGAGCCTGAACCCACATGTGGGGTTGAACTTGACCTCCTGTCTCCGTTACCACTTTGAAAGGACATTCCTCCTATAGCTAACTGGATCCGAGAAGATGAAAGACGCATGGAGCAGAGCTGCCCCAGTGGGTCCAGCAGGAGCCTGCTTATCAAAAGACTGGGAGTGAGCTTGGTGGGGATCACAACAGAGCTCCAGTCACAGAAAACCCGATGGAATAAACTGCTACTCATAAACCAGTGAGTTTGGGAATGCCTTGTTCCATGGCATTACCGTGGCATAAGTGATTAACAGTGCTCAACCTAGATGAAGTAGCATGAAACCAGTGTACTTTGCACAGGTTGGGGTCAGTCCTATCTTGGATGATAAAGATGCCCGGGCAGCTGAATTGAATGATGGTTACCAGAGCGATTCCTGGAGGACCTGTGGCCTTGACAACACTCCACTTTCATTAAGTTCCCCAAGTGAGCCAACTGCGCACTCGGACTTCCTATTTATTCCCCAGCCTGGGAATCGACCATGTGACAGCCTCAGCAAGCTTGGATCTTTCTGGTGCTTTATGACAACTGCCCCTGAGTGTTAGCTCACTGGTCTTCAAGGGACATGTAACACAGATGACCTACCAGGGAGTAGTGCCCTTTGGGTGAACAGCCTCGTGTAAACCTTGGGGCCCAGGACAAGCATGGCCCAAAGTCCGGCTCAGTTTTAAGTTCTCAGTAACACTCCAAGGGGAGAGCTCCTGCCACAGGAGAGCCACCTACCATGTTTAAAATAAAGCTTCCTCAGTCCCCATCTATGGGTGTTCAAAACTGGCAGACACACAATAGTTCCTCAAAGGCCTTACAGCACAGTTCCTCTAGACCTCAAGAAAATGTCAGAAGTGGCCCTCTGACTCTACAGGTCCATTTCTATGGAGTCAACCAACAGCATACAGGAAAACATGAAGTTCTGTGTTGGACAGAACACCCCTTTTTGCAGTTCTCTAAGCAATATGGCATAACAAACCATTTACTCAGCATCTATGCTGAATTAAATACTGTAAGTCATCCTGTGGTGATTTAAAGTACACAGGAGGCTATATGCAATCAGTGGGCCATCATTTTATACAGGGCATGAGTGTCTGCAGATCTCAACACCCGAGGAGTTTCCTGAGCTTTGGATATTGAGGAATACAGCCATCCAATATCCTTTGGATACTGAGGAATGACAGCATTCAATGTCCAAAGCCTCTACCTACATCGTCTCAATGGAAAACCCTCTACATGCACCTGCTGAGCTCTAAGTACGAAAATGTCCATTGCAACGTAAACCATAAGATGGCCTTTAGTCCATCAAGAGCACAGCGAGACCGAGCTGAGACGCCAAGGTAGAGGGCATGAACATGGCCCCTCCAGATGTCCTTCCCACCATGTCTGGCTCCCGCCCCTTCCTCCCCAGCCACTGCCTGTCTCTACACCCATGCCTGCTGCTCTGCTTTGAGATTCTGAGTATAGAAAGCTGAATTACCTACTTGTCTACAACAAAGCAATTTCAGAAGAGCTGTCAAAACCTGGTCATCTGTAACAGCAGACATCAAGGAAAGACAGACAGCCGGGCTTTTAAGGAGTTGTTGCTCTGATGGGCTTGTCCCCTCTCCTCATTACCTCCACTGCTCAGCCTCCCTGAAGTGTGTGCCAACCTGGGTGTAAATAGGGTCCATTTCAGAGTGAAGACTCCTGATGTGTAAAGGTTAAACCGGCCTCCACCTACGGAAAACATTCTGCCATCACTGTGTTTTTTTTTATTTTTATTTTTTTATTAAAGATGCTTCCCTATGGTGCACAAAAAGCTATGTGCCGGGGTATTACATAAATATTTGATGCTGGTCTTTTGGCAAAAGGCCACCTTAACATTCCAAGCTTGTGATTTACAAGAAGGACATGGGAAAAAAAATCAGCCACACCATTTCGAGAAATAAATTCTAGGCTCAATTCTCTTCTGTAGACCTTAAATTTCAAGTTCACTTCCAAGCTCAGACTGTGGTACTGGCCAGTAAACTATCTGGAATGCATTGCCAAGTGGTCAAGCAGCTCATCTAATCTTTGCAGGCTTATAAACAAATGTTATTTGATTGCTCTTTGAGCAAACCAAGGCAGGACTCCACTATCTACACTAAAGTGGACAGTCAAGTTCTATCCATTTTCAGAGGGCCTCTATTGTCCACTGGACGCTTTATTTTGACTCCAGGAGTAGCCCCAGCTAACTCTATAGCTAACTCAGTAATCACAACTGCACGGGTAGTCATGCCATCATGTGACCTACTGGGAACATAGTCACTGTTGAACAAAGCCCCATCACCACTGCTGCCTTCTCTGATACCCTGAGCCCTTCCTGCTGCTTGGGCCTGCCCACCTTCCTGTGCTCACTCTTCTTCTGACCTTTATTGAAGGAATCACCCTTCTTTTGTCTGCAGGGATTAGCCTGCAAGTTCAATGCCTCGCCGGCCAGGTAAAGAAATGTTTTAATCACTGTCCTGCTATGATGAAACACCAACAAGAGTAGCTTAGGGGAGAGAGCTTATTAAGGCTCAAGGCTCCATTCTACCCTGGGGCTCCTGGAGTCATAGTAGTAGGAACTTGTGGCAGATGTTCACAGTGCATCCGTCCATAGTCAACAAGCAAAGAGCTACGAATGTCTGCTCAGCTCATTTTCTCTTCGTTTTATACAGTCTAGGAGGGACCCTAACCCAGTGAATGGTATTTCGGCCTCAGTTAATTGTGGTGATCCCCCACAAACACACCCAGAGCCACGTCTCCCAGGGGATTCTAGAAAAAACTCAAGCTGACAAGTGAAAGGCTTGTGAGGCACCTGTTAGGCATGGGTCAGTTTCTCTCTAGATTCTCCCACAGGTCTGTGAGCCATCACACTTTCAGCACATAACCACGAAGGCCACACAGTTAAATGAGGGACTGAGATAGCCCAGTAGTCAAAAGCAATTCCTACTTTCCCAGAGGACCCGAGTTTGGTTCCCAGCACCCACGTCACAACCACCTGCATCTCCAGCTCCGGGGAATTCCATGCCTCTGGCCTCTATAGGCACCTGTGCTCATACATGTACACACATATATTCTTAACTTAAAATAAAATAAATCTTGTTTTTTAAAAAAATGATTTGTCTGTGTTTGTGTATATTGGCAATACAAACTACATCTGAAATGTAGCTTACTTCCAACATAAAGAAATCTTCACGGAGCCACTACAATGCACGAAATGGTGTCTGCGGGGACACCATCATCCATGGGTTAGGCTCGCAAGATCCTCATGCTATGTCGGCGTGAACTGCATATACTCTCTCTGCTTTGACGGTTCAGGGTGCAGGCCCTGTGTAAGGGTCTATAAGATATCTGGAGTATTTATGACACATCGGCATTTTCTTTGGACGACATGTACTAAGTTTTGATGTGACATGGTCCCTAAAGGCTCCTTTGTTGAAGGTCTGATTGCTGTCTGGCGGGCTTCTGAAAGCAGTTGGGTCCCAGAGGCTGAGGCTTTGTCGATGGATGGATCCACTGATTATGTCATAACATGAGGCATCTCTGGGAGGTAGGGGAGGTTGAGGAGGTAGAGCCTAGTTGGAGGTGGTGAGTAGGGCCATGCCTATAAATGCAGATCGTGTCCCCAGACATTCTAAGCTGCACGAAGGGAACAGTTTTAGGTCGTGATCTATGTAATGAGCCTGACCTCACAGTAGCCCAGCAACCTCGGAGTGGTCAGCCACACACTGAGACCTCTAAAGTACAAGCAGCAACACATCTTCCCTGTTGATGCTGCTTTACATCGGGGTGTGACAGTGATGGAGAGCTAGCTACGGCGGTGTGCATATTTCTAATGTGTGTGGCCCGCCAGCCCCAGGTGACTAGGATTCACCATTGCTTTGAGTGGCTAATGTTTGTTTGTGACAGGGTTTCTCTGTGTAGCCCTGGCTGTTCTAGAACTGATTCTATAGACCAGGCTGAGCTCAAACTCGGAGCCCCGCCTCCTGGGTGCTGGGTTAAAGGGTGTGTGAAGTGAAGCGAGGGCTGAGAGGACAATTCCCACTTTTCCAGAGGACTGAGTTTGGCTTTTTTGTTTATGCTGACTGATCTTGGTCATCAACTTGACATTGGGAATCAGCTAAAACCCCAACTATTGGGCACACCTGTGTGGTATTTTCTTAGTTAGATTATTTGGATCAGGAAGACTGATCCTAAATCCCAGCTACACCTCTTGGTGGTAGGCTGTCTGCCATGTGCCTGCTTGCCCTTACTCTTTCTGGCAAGTTTATCCACGCTACTGGTGCAGCCTGCATTAAACTCAACTTCTTCAGAACGCCAGGGACTGGAAACTAGCAGCTCTTCAGAAGTCTCCCAGGACTTGAGCTGTAGATCAGGAATGGGGAGATAGCAGCCTCATAGACTGGACAAATGGGGAGACATCCAGCCAGCCAGCATCCTGCACAGAACAAGTAGTGACTTCTCTGTCTTCCTGCTGTGAAATGGCCATTGTTGAGCTAAACTGACCAACTGACTGATCAGTTCTTCAGAGAAACCTGGGTAACACAGGTACAGCAAAGTTATCTAGGATCTCAAGATGATTTAACCTTTCAAAACCAGAGATGCGGGCTGGAAAGATGGCTCGGCTATGAGGAGTACTTGCTGTTCCTGCAGAGGAACTGAATCCGATTCCTAGCTCCCACGGTGGCTCAGCCCCTCTGTAACTCCAGTGCCAGGTGACCTATGTCCTCTTCTAGCTTCCACAAGCTCCAGGCATAGATGTGGTGGCCTCTATGCAGCAAAACACTCATACATATAAAACAAATCAATTTTAAAAAGCAGGAGGGGTGCGGGAATAAAGACACACCCATTTAAAATGACCCTGGTCACTGGGCAGTGGCGTGTGCCTTTAATCCTAGCACTCAGGAGGCAGAAGCAGGCAGATTTCTGAGTTTGAGGTCAGCCTGGTCTACAGGGTGAGTTCTAGAACAACCAGGGCTATACAGAGAAACCCCATCTGCAAAACAAACAAAAAAGCAAAAAAAAAAAAAACCCACCAATAAAACAGATGACCCATGTGTGGGCAGAACACATGACCTAGAATATATTCTAGTCAAGTCTTCATTTAACCAGCATGTAAATTACCTTCAAATTTATAGGAAACAGTGGCTAGAAAAACAGACAAAAAAGATACCAAGAGGCACTGTAGGCCCTTCAGTGGACACGAAGCTTTCTTCCCTACTAGCAGCAGGCAGGGGGATAAAAAAGTTCTTCAGGCAAAAGTGAAGACGCAGTTGCCCTGGCCAGTGCATCGCTGGACTGGATTCTGGCTCCAGTAATCAGCAAGTACGGCTATTTTAGAAACAAAGGGAGTAATGACTGCCAGGGCAGGAGAGGGCAAGGATAGGATAGGGATGGAGAAGAGGGGGAGATGCGGAGAGAATGCCAGGGGTTACACGAGGAAAGCACCAGAAACAAGCAAGAAATGCAGGACCATGAAGGCAAAGCGAGTTCCAAGAATAGTGATGGCCTGGTGCCAGGGCCTACTGAGAGTGGCAGGGATACAGCAGGCCCAGAGCCACGGTGAAGACATCAGCTACCTGAGTGTCCTTATGTTTAAATGTCCAGCTATCCCCTGACCTTGCCCTTGGCTCCTAGAAACCACTCAACTCCCCAGGCAGCCAGCTCAGCACAAGGCTGTCCCTCTTCACTCTTCTAGAAACAGGCTCATTGGCTGGAGAGCCCCAGTGGCCTGCCTGCACTGCAAGGCAGCCCTGGAGCTCATGCCTGCCCTTCTCTCTGGTGACTTTGGGGCCCTCCTCTCTTCACCCCAAGGGCCACCCAAACTGCATTTGGTAGGCAGTTTCCCACCAAGATGCCTGCCACTTCCCAGTCCTCTCCTGTTTTCTTTCTTCTTCCCACTCCCTCAACACTTCCTAGCTGGAAGAACTCCCGTTTCCCCAGCCAGTTCACAAAGACAACAGTCCCCAGCTCACAGAGCTGCTTCTAGAACCAGAAGCTGTTACGGGGAAAGGGCCATCACCCTCACATTTCCTCCGGTGCCATGTGCCCATGGGACTGGAGTTAGGCGGGTCCCTAACAGGCAGGTAGGGACAGACCACAAATAATAATAATAAAGATAATAAAGCTAACAAATGTTTCTCCCTCCACACCCCTGACCTCAGCCAAAGACCCAGCTTACCTGCCCTGCCCCCAGCCTGACAACATCAAGGCCACATAAGGTCGTGCTTACCTCTAAGTTGTGGGCTCATCAGCATCCCTGTCTTTGTTCAAACTGACCAGCCTTAAGCAAGGGGATGAGGACATCTCACAGACCATCAAAACCCCAGTCTTCAAGGAGTCTAGATTGGGTTTCTGCTCTGCAGAGGGTCTTCCTGTGGGCTTTGCCCTGTGTGCTTCTTCCTCTATCAGCAGAAGCTCCCCGCCCCCCCTTTTCAAACTGTTAATTCTGTTGGCTACATGGGAGACTTCCCTGCTGTGTGTGTCCTTAAATTCCTGTTGTGTCCTTAAATTCCTACCTTTTAATTCTCTAAGGATCCCAGAATATGAACCCAATCAAAACTCCTGGGTGGCATCATGCCCATTTGGATATTAATAAAAAATCTGGACAGGAACCCACATTTTGGCATTGAATGGAGCCTTCTATATCCTGAGAAGGTAAAAATAGATGCTGGAGTCACTGAGTGTCTCCGACTGAGGCCGGACCTTATTTGCAGGACAAAGCTTTTACTAATTTTATAGCTCCGTGGAAAATATTTTTGAACAGAATTGTAAATACCCATTTAGAAGTCATGACAGATTGGTTTTCCCCCTGCCAGGTTATTGGCAAGGATGCTCAGCATGTCTTTTCTTTTTAATTCTGGGAAAAGGTCAGGTGCCTATTTCTTCCCTGGTCAGTGGAGACTTTCATTCTTAGAGCAGAGCCACCCTCGTCACTAAGCCACCAAGGCCACCTTAGCCCTCTGTGCACAGCAGAAAGACACAGGTAAAAGGCAGGTTTCAAGCCTGAGTTTCCTGCCAGTAAGTCCCGCCCCAGGCGTTCACAGCACTGCCCGGCAGCCTCCACTGCAGTGGTGTGGGTTGCAGGGACTGTGGTCACAGGGAACACTTCACAATTTGTCTTCAAAGGTGGAAAACTCTCCTTTGATGCAACTAAAGCCAAGGGAGGCGGTGACAGCATTTTGCACGTGGGAGGCCAACCTAAAGACCAGGCAAATCCCTGTGCTCTGTGATGCAGGCTTGGCGAGCCGGGTGAGGGAAGAGCTGAGAGGCGGGCTCAGCTTTCATCTTTCAAGCCATCATTAGGACACAATCAGCAGCTCTGGGAGCCTGCACGGTGTTCTCTCCTGGGCTCAGATGATGCGGCCAAAGACAATCCTTCTGATACCCCAGTTTTGCTGAGAAGAGAAAGACAATTACCCTGCAGCTCCTAAGCAGGTGCTACCAGCTGAGCATCTTTCAGATGTTAGTACCATTAGTCAGAGGTTTGCCGAGGAGAAATGGAAAGCTTGCCTGCTCGCCCAGACAACAGAAAAGAACAGCTATTGAGCCAATCTAAGTTCCAGGGTCCCTACAAAAGCAGGAGTTGAGGGGTCCTCTCTGGCATCCCCAGGACTCATGAACTGGACTGGGAACACCTACTTCACACACCTCCTGCCCCTCCAAACAGCCGTGACAACCCCTGGCTTCAGTGGACACTGGAGCCAACAAGAGGGCTTCTTGCATACCAATGGGTTACTAGATCTGCTGCTGGGGTATGGAAGTTACCAACATGTGTTCTCAAAACTGCGTTCTCAAACCACACAGCTATTCAAATTTAAATGAATGAAAGTGAAATAAATTGAAAAATTCAGTTTCTAGGTCACAGGTGCCAAAGATGGCTAGTGGCTTGGGATGGAACAATCCAGAATATTCTACCATCACAGAGAGTTCTACTGGGCAGCATTTTCTAGATGCTTTCCTAGCTCACTCAGTCATTGAATGTCATTCACCCATTCACCATGCTTGCTGCTGCTATAATGACCTGTTGACAGTATCACTGATAGTCACAAAGGAATGGCAGGGACCCCACATCCAAAATTAAGACTTGCCTGAGCCCACACATTCAGAACAACACAATCTCTATCCTAAGAATGCTTGTTCGGCACTGCACAAATAACACAGATTCCAGACTCCACTCCTGGCCCTGCTAATGCCCAAGAAGCTACACGCCATCACACCTACCGTCAGAAGCCCGTCGGGCTCTGCAGGGATCTACAAGTTCTGTGCTCCATCTCACTTCCTTAAGGAGTCCTGCTGACTCACAACCCTCAGGACGTGCGCACGCTGTCAGGCTAGTCAGCCACACACTCCAAACTGCTTCCTTGTCTCTGAAGGTGACTCCATTCACCACCATGTTAACCCCAAACTTTCTAGGCTCAAAACCCTTTAGCTCTGTGGACAGACTTTCCCTCTGCCTCCAAAGTTGACATCACGAGTGCTATTCCACTCACCAAGCCCAATGACGAGCCCACTTCTGGGGCACAGTTCCCACATCAATTGGGCATGTGAGATTCAGGAGGCTTGTGTTCCAGTGCAGCTCACTGGGGCCAGGTGCTGCCACCATTCCCTGCCATCTGCTCCACGGTGCTGCTGTTGCTACTTCAGACGGTAATGGTGTCTACAGACAGTTGGCACTTCTGGAGTGCCATGAACTGAGGGGGGGGCAATTAACAGTTCCAGGCAGTCGTACGTTCAAAAGCCATCAAGATACAGGTTACCATCAGTGAGGCAAAGCCATGACCTTCACCTGAGAGGACACCAGGTCACTTTATGAGATCTGCTTGAGATACGTTAATCAGAAATCAAACGCTGTGTGTGCATTGACCATGCAGCTTTTCTGATGGAAGGTGATGGAAAGGGGAGGGTCACAGGACTAGGAGGGGCTGTGGGGCAGTCCTTACCGTTGGCCATGCCAAGGTGGAAGACAGCGTTCACTAGCACACCGCCTTTCCGGAAGTGATCACTCATGTGCTCCAGCCAGCTGGCATCCAGACTGTTCACTGTCCTGCCGTTCCTGGAGACCTGGAGGGGGATGGTGACGGGATAGTACTGCCGACACTTCTGCTGGTTCTTCGGTCTGTTGAAAAAGGCGAAGATCTCCATTTCTGTGGGGGTTTGTAAAAAGGATGGAGAAAGGAAAAGTTAGTCCACAGCACGAATCTGCTAAACCGGGTTTGGTGGCATCATCTCCCTGGAGCCTGAGAAAGGGCAGCAGCTGTGAATCCCTGGTGCCACACCCCAGCCAGAGAATAAAACTCCACTCCTAGCAGCAACTGAAGTTGCTCCAAGGGACAAAGGACTCAAAAGTGCGCTTGATGGAGGCTGTGGTGTGTTTTGTTTTGAGATGGGTTTCATGCGGCCCAGGCTGGACTCCAACTGAATCTAGGATTCTCCTGCCTCTACTTACCAGGTGCTTGAATTATGCTATGCTCAGTTTCAGTGGTTCTGGAGACCGAACCCACCTTATGCATGTGAGTGGGACTAGGTTCTGAACACGGGATTTAATAGATGACTGCTATTGGAATTAATTTGCATTGTTAAGCATCTGGAAGAAGTATATTTCTAGAATTGCGTACATAAGTGTTTGCAAAGTAAATGTAATAGTCGTAAAAAACAAAAACAAACAAATAAAAAAAAGGAGATTCACAAAAAGAAAACCACTTCTCTAATTCCAGGAAGCTTTTAACATCCCTGAACTTGATATTTATAAACTGCAGGAGAGTTTCCTGGGGCCAAACCCATAATACTCAATCAAGTACATCAAGTACATTGATATGTAAAAATAAACATGTTCCAGTAAATGGGGGTTCCTGCCTAGAATAGCAGGTCAGCTCAATCAGCCAGGCAGGCCCTGGGTGTGAAGCTAGGAGCTCTCTGCTCTTTCATTTGTAGCCCAGAAATCAATAATCACCACCACCACCCCTGGCCACTGATTTGCTCCTGTTGTTCACACTGCCAGCCACGGTTAGCGGGAACCGCTGCCAGGAGCAAATACCTGGAATTTCAATCTTCACCGGAGAGCCAATTTCTGTACCGTTCATTTACTAAGGCGATCAGAGCTGGCCCAGCTTAGAAAGCTTTGCTCCCACAGGCTGGCTGGGAATATGCACTGGTTGCCAAAGGCATCATTTGAGGCGATATGAAAATCCTGCCACCTCTCAAACAGAAAGCATAAAGGCCGTAAAGAACGGTTGGCATTAGGGAGAAGGACAAATCATGCATGTGTTCCGGACGGGGAACGCCTGCACTACTCCGGGATGTAGGCTCCCACACTTCAGGACCGTGACACTTGGGTGGTATCTAAGTACTAGCTTGTGTGTGTGAGCATGTGTGAGTGTGTGTGTATGAGCATGTGTGTGTGTGAGCGTGTGTGTGTGTGAGCATGTGTGTGTGTGAGAGCATGTGTGAGTGTGTGTGTGAGCATGTGTGTGTGTGAGAGCATGTGTGAGTGTTTCTGTGTATGAGCATGTGTGTGTGTGAGCATGTGTGTGTGTGTGAGTGTGTGTGTGAGCATGTGTGTGTATGAGAGAGCATGTGTGTGTGAGCATGTGTGAGCATGTGTGTGTGAGAGAGCATGTGTGTGAGCGTGTATGTGAGAGCATGTGTGTGTGTGCATGTGTGTGTGCATGTGTGTGTGTGTCCTTTGCTGCTTTTTGCCAATTGCCTTGAGATGCCGTCACTCGCTAAGCTTGTCAGTTGGGTTGGCCTACATGACCAGCAAACTCCCAGACTCTGCCCACTCGACCTTGCAATGGTGCTTTACACGCATGCCTAGCCATACCTGGCTTTTTACTTGGGTTCTGGGGACCAAATTCAAGCGGCATGCTTGTACAGCAAGTACTCTTATCCAGGGGGCCAACTCCACATACACTGATTATTCTTTTAAACTGGCTAACTTTCCTTCATTTAAATAACAGGATTTAACAAGAGAGTTTTCTTCTTGACCACAGAGGTAAACCACTCCTGCTTGCTCTACTGCCATGCAGGGCCAGGAGGTAAGAGCAGCAAACACATTCATCCCTGTGACCCCTGAAAAGTTTATCATGTAGGAGACTCATTCTAGAACAAAGGAAATCCCCCCACCCACTAGTCAAGCACTTGTAAGGTCCCCAAGTTATAAAACTGCTGTTATAAACAGTTGAACTTACTGAGAGTTTCATCAAGCTATTCCATCCAACAGAGGTGTGCCTCGCTTTGGAAACTGCCGTCTGATTGTATGCAACAAACGCAAGCCCCAAGTCAACTACCTTTTCACTCCACTTGCCTGACCCAAGATAACTGTACCAGAATTTAGGTCCCGGTGCATGCAGATCCAATCACTAGACTATGCCATGATGATGGAAGGCAGCTGGAGATGTGAGGAAACGACCAGGGATTGCGGATAGGACACGAATAAGCTGGGTGACTAGGTGTCTTCTGGCCCTGTACCCGAAGTTCAATAAAGGCTGCGAAGAAGAACCCCATCTGAACCTTTGATATTATTGAATATATCTCATATATAATATATCACGGATTTTCACGGGTTGTTTGAACTTACAGAGAAGCTAGCTCTTGAGGTGGGTCTGCCTGTCCCAGTTTCACACCAAAGCACGCCTGTGTCATGTGTCCTCCAAGAACACTTGTCTGGGAATGGGCTCTCCTCCCAGCTTAGTGACAGAGAGGAAAGAACAGCAATACAGCTCAAGAGTCAAAACACTGTGCTGGAGAGAAGCCAGAACACCAACTTATCAGATGTTACTGTTGTTTATCCCAAAGCAGGAAAATGCCCGCAACAGGAGTGAGGGCCAGTTTAGCCATGGGGAAGAGGCTCGGTTGGGACTCTGGCTGCGTGCCTCAACTTCCTCCACCGATTTCTGCTGGATGGTGTAAGCATCTGGCCGAATGGTGTTTTGCTGTCTGTCTGTCTACCTACCTACCACCTATTTGTGTTTTTTTTTATTTTGGCTTGCTGTATACTTAGTAATTCACTCATTAAAAACAAAAAAAATGGCTATCATTGCACATTCTGTACACCCTTCAGAACAAGGAGTGCAGAGAGAGAGAGGGGGGGGGGGGAGGGGATGGAAAGTAGGTGAAATAAATGAACGCCATATTAAAGAGCAGGTTAGCACACGGCATCTGGGGCCTCATCAGGGACCCAGGGTCACTGGCAGACCTTAACTCAGGTGCATCCATTAGAAACAAAACAACTGAGATACCCATCTGCTTGGATTGAAAGTCACTCCTGAAACACTACTAGCCAGAACTGCCTGCAGGTTTAGTCCACAAAACAGGCCCTGTAGGTGGTTACAGTTAAGCACAAATGCAATTTGAGCAAGAACTCAGAGCTGCTGCATTGGGAGAAGTGAGAATTTGGTTGAGGCCACACCTGGTAGTTCTTGAACACACAGAAGGGCCATCCCCACTCACATGGTGCAATAAACACCACACTTCCCAATGCATAATGAAACAGAAAAGGAGCAAGGCTGAAATGAGAAGAGAGAAGGCTGGAGTGGTGGAAGAGGGAGGGAGGACTGCCAGACAAGGCAGCATCTAGGCTCTCCAGGCTCCATCCTCCC
>NC_022028.1:152875-162322 GCF_000317375.1 Microtus ochrogaster | reverse complement strand
AAGACTGAAGCTAGAGACAGATATTTTTTTTTTCTAGGAAGGAAAGGGAGATGCTGCGTGAGGAGCCCCAGAAGTGCAGTGATGATACTGAGAGAGACCTGATCTCAGACACACAACCCTTTCAGTCAGCTCCTTCATTCACATGGAAACCAATCAAGAGAAACTGTCCAAAAATGATGTGCTGTCAAGTTCTCATGTCCCCCAAACTCCAGTCCACTTTTTACGTGAGCAGGGACCGGATTCTGAAGAGGAGCCTCGGGTCTGCTTAAATTCCCTTACCTGTTCTATAAGTCTACCCTGACCCCGGCTGGAGCATTTTTTGCAGATGTGGGAGAGTCCCAAAGGAAGGCCTGTTTCTGAGAATGGCTGAAGGGCCGGGCTAGTAGAGAGTCCGGAGAGCATCAGCATGTCTGTCCTCCTTCCCTGTGGGGCCTCGCCACACTTCATTTAGGATTCTTCGCTCACCAAAGCCCCTGTGCCATGGTTGTTGCCTCACATGCTTGAGATTGACCTGAGCAGGACAAATGGAGGGCATGGAGACCTGGGCTGGGACTGGCCAAGCGCAGGCTGAGGGTCCTTGCCATGCTGTAGGGAAGCAGGCAAAGGAAAGGCTGTTCTGAGTCCCACCCCGGGGCTTGCGTGCTGAGCTCTATAGTTCAGACGGAAACCTGCAGCTTGCTAGTCTGCAGTTATGGAATCAGAGAGCTGGAATATGTCAATGAGCCACAGGAGCTGGTTGGATTTCAGCTTCCAAGGAGAGTTCTAGTTTGGAAGAAACAGAATTGAGAACTGAATCTGAACTGTGGTCATCAAAAGCCAGACTTGGGGGAGCCAGCTGAACAGGAAGGATCAGTCTTAGCTGGGTGGGAACTGCAGGTGGCTCGGGTCATGGGCGGGGTGGGGGGACAGAGATGAAAACCTTCTCTTATGGTAAGGCTCTTGGTGCTGTGGCGGGAATATGCCACCAAGGCTACGACTCAAGCATGGGTGCCAGCACAGGCCACCTGACACAACAGCAAAGGACAGAGACCAGTGCGTTACCAGTCGATGGTAATGAAGTCACACATGCTGAAGGAGACCCAGACATAGGTACCACCAAGGTATGACCTCCCACCACACCTAACTCTCAACTTCCACAGGAAGTTCTATGCCTGACAGAATCAGGTGCATCACTCAGAATTCCAGCCAGTGAGTGGCAGAGCCCAGAGGCTTTCAAACCTCTCATGCCTTGGGCTCATGCCCCAAATCTAGTAAGAAGTTAATATACTAGAACACAAAGTAGAAGCTGGTGACCACAGTTGGGGACATCAGGAGGAGTGCCTAGAAGGCCACTGAAAAGAGCCCTCTCAGTTAGAAAGGTGACTGACACCTCACCCCCGCTCTGACTGGCACCTTACGCTTAATCTGGCTGGCACACCCAGATGGTTCTTGCTTCGTGAGCAAAGGTGTTGCTAGGGGTACTGGGGTTGTATTTCATAGGGATTTCATAACAACAGGAAGTTCGAGATGAGAAATACAAGTCAATGAGCAAGAAGAACAAGAAGTGTATGGCTCCTGGACCACAACATAGGGATGGAGTCAGCCGACCTGCTCACCCTACCACAATGCAGGGATGACCTGCTCACCCTACCACAATGTAGGGATGGGGTCAGCCTACCTGCTCTCCCTATGACTCCTGGACCACATTGCAGGGATGGGTCAGCTCACCAGCTCTCCATATAACTCCTAGACCATGATGTATGGGTGGGTCAGTTCACCTGCTCTTCCTACAGCTCCTGAAAGTCCACTGTGAACTGTCCCTGACTGGATCCACTCCTAACTGCCTCCTACATAGGAAGCAATTAACAGAGGAGGGGGAGGGACTCGGAGGGGGCATCGAATTCTTTCTGAATTGTCTTGCTGTAGTTGCCCACCTGGCAGAAACATTTCAACTTTCTTAGGGGGTGGGGGTGGACCGACAGGAGGCAAAAGGAAAGCTGAGGAGGGTGTGGGATGGCAGGCTGGTTCTGGGTGCTGCGTGGATGTTTCCAAGACAGGACAGTGAACATAGGCCTCAGGGAAGAAATCAGCTAAACTCCATAGGAAAAGGCTCAGGAGAGAAGCTGGGGTCAGGCAAGGGCTATGACCTCTGGAGAAAGAGTCCTCAGTGTCCAGCCTTCAGGAAGGGAACTTGCCTTATCTCTACAGCATGGGCGCCACAGTAGCCATCTCCTGTCACAGTTGTGGTGAGGAGCGATTGAGATAACACATGGGAAAACTGGACCAGTGCCCTCCGCTAGTAACTTGTGTTTATCAACTAACAGAATAAGCCAGCGAGGGGACAAGACGGTCTGTGCGCTGTTTGCAAGGCAGGGCCCAGGCTGTATGTGCAGCGGGAGGTAGCTGCCTATCTGGGGACTAAAATGGGCTTTGAGGCCTAAGCTTTTGCCTCTCATCAGTAGGAAATCCCAATCCCACTCACAGTTGGGCTGAGGCCTCTGTGATGCATTAACCCTCCACTTCCCAAAGATCTGAGGCTGCAGGAGAGGACATGGTCCTGGGGCTGCAGGAGAGGACACGGCCCTGAGAATGCAGGAGAGGACACGGCCCTGAGGCTGCAGGAGAGGACACGATCCTGAGGATGCAGGCGAGAACATGGCCCTAAGGATGCAGGAGATGACATGGTCCTGAGGCTGCAGGAGAGGACACGGCCCTGAGGCTGCAGGAGAGGACACGATCCTGAGGATGCAGGCCATGCACTCTGGCTATTAGGGAGAGGTTCCCATACTCAGCCATAGGAGATCCTGGGCCCAGAGGGAGGCAAGGAGCCACAGGAAGGAATCAGGGTACTGGACATCTGAGAAAGGTCTTAGGAGAGGCCTCCCAGGCTCAAGGGTTGATTTTAGAAAGCAAAGAGACTTGGGGTCTAGGACAAAGGTGGGTTCCATGACACAGAGATCTTCTGCACTCCTGACAGGTTCCCGGGATCCATGGCCTCCTTTCTCCTTAAGGCCAGATTCTGTGAGGGTGGCACCGTGGAGCCAGGGCCCTGAATAGCAGCTCAGACAGGGAATCCTTAGTACCAAGCACACATTGAGCCTTTAAAGGAAGCTACAGTCCCTTTATAGAACAAGGTAGGGCATGTGTCTGGACCTAGCTAGAAGTTGTGCATAGACACTGGCTTCTTACCCATGGTGCTGCTTGCCTCACATGGCTTCCATCTCTTGCTCCTGGGGTTCATGCCTGACCTGTGCCCTCATGTTCCTCATGGTTTCATAGACACCCTTCCTGCTTCTCAGAATTCAGTCCCATGGAGTTTCTCAGGAGCTTTGCATGGGATCTAAGTATGAGCTACCATCAGGGTGGAATGAAAAAATCATATGAACAGCTCTAACCAAGGAGCAAGGTCTTGACTGAATGATAGCTCCACTACATCTCAGAACTGAGGCACCCCAGTCTCTCCTTTGGAGTGACCCTGCAGTTAGATCTCAGAACTGATTGTCTAGTAATTTTCTTCTCAAGAAGTTCTGATGTGGTCAAAGAAACCATTTCCTTACTCTCCACACACCCTTATCATTTGCAAGAGGCCAACTTCAAGCACTAGTTAGCACAGCAGCAACGGTCACTAGAGACACGATACAGAAAGGTCTAAGCAGATGCCCTCTGAAACTCTATGTGTATTCTACTATCAGACAACTCATGGCCACCTTCCAAAAGCCAAAGAGACCCCATTGCTAGCATAAGGACCTCATTCAATGGATGTGGCTTCCAGCCAAAAGTAGAAAACTGAGACTATGAAAACCACAGAAGGCTTCAGGAAATCTTACCACCCTATCTATTACACAGGGAAGACCCAGCAGAGAGGTGTCATGGATGGTGTCAACCCAGCCTGCGGTCCCATGCTAGGTGTGCCATCTCCCAGTTGCAAGTGGTAAGCCCTGAATCATAAGACCAGCACAGGAAGTACTAATAAATGTTGGCTATTACACCTGTGCTGTTATGTGACGTCATCAATGCAACGGCCATTACCACTGACAAAAAAATCCCAGACTGGTAGCCTCTGTCTGGTGGAGCATTTTCTCCATGGTGCCCACCTTTCAACTGCATACACTCCCTGCAATCTGGATGTTTGCATCCTAGCCAGCAGCACACTACTCTTGCATGGTGTGCCCTCCACAGCTTTCATGTACTCTTGTTTTAGGTAGACATTCAGAAGTGGAATGTCCAAGCTCATTGGAGAGTGTCCCACAAATGCCTCTGTGAGGGCAGAGAAGTACCTGGGAACATGGCAGCATGGCATGAGACCATTTCATCTAAACCACTTTGGAGTCCCTGCAAGCCACTCTCATGGGCTTTGTTCCTTCCATGACCCACAACTGCTGCAGGGAAATAGCAGCTATGCAGCCCAGATAGACTTTCTCTTGCTCAACGGACTGCTGTGTCTACACAGTAGCGCAACTTCTCTCTCCCTAGGCTCCGCGAAGTACTAAAAAGCCCCTAGTCTCTGTTTATGCAGGTCAAAACTCCTGGCGCTGACACTTACTCCTTGAGAGCATCTCTTCATGTCCATTAGAGGGGTCACCGTCTGGTCCATCCAGTGCTGGGCTCAACTCCCGCAGAGGAAACTCATCAGCCTCTGTCTCTTCTGAGGGAGTGGGAATGCCAGGCTGCTGGGCGCTAGGCACCTCCCCTGTGGCGCTTGGGCTGGGCTCTGGTCTTTGGTTCACTCTGGCAGTGGCAGCATCCATATCCTTTGGGGTATCGTTTTCCAAGGATGCATGGTCCCCAAAGGTATGTTTCCCATCCCTGGCATCCACAGCACTGTTGGCAATGGGAACTGATCGGCTGCTGCTGGCGGAGTTTGCAGAGGGCTGGTACTGAGGCACCACACCAATGAACTTCAAGCCCCGACTTGCAGCTTCCTGTACCTGGGGGACAAAGGAAAAGAAGGAAGTGTTGTAAATAGGACACGGACATAGTCAGGTACTAGGTCTTTGTAAATTCCTAGTGTAAACACAAGGACCACCAGGCTGGAGAGGCCTGAACAGGTAAGTCAGGCTGGTGGGTCACTGTTGGAAAACTTAAGTGTTTGTTGGGTTCTTTGTTTTGTTTCTCGAGACAGGGTTTCTCTGTAGCTTTGGAACCTGTCCTGGAACTGGCTCTGTAGACCAGGCTGGGCTTGAACTCAGAGATCCACCTGCCTCTGCCTCCTGAGTTCTGGGATTAAAGGCGTGCACCACCACCATCTGACAAGCATTTGGTTATGGAAGCTTGTGCTCTGTGTATGTGTGTGTACGTGCGTGCCTGTGCACATGCACTTGTGAATGCCATGTTACAGATAGCTGTGAGCTGCCTGACATAGACAGATGCTGGGATCCGAACACTCAGGTTCTCTGCGAGAGCAGCAAGTGGTCTTCCTGCTCAGCCATCTCTACCCTTATGTTTTTATTTTTGAGACAGTGTGCCACTATGTAGTATTGGCTGGCTTTGGTCTAACGTTCCTCCTGAGCATGCTTCCCTAGAGCTGGCATTATAGGAAGGAGCCACCGATACCTTTCCCCCCTTTATGGTGTATTTGTATGACATATGGGTGCACATGTGTGCATGTGAGTATAGAGGCCAGAGGTCAACATCAGGAGTCTTTCCTTAGCTTCTCTCCATATTTATTTTTTGAAACTCATCTGCTTGTCTAGGCTGACTGACCAATGAGCTCCAGGGATCCACAGCTCCAGACACACCCTGTCTCTCCTCAGCACCCCAGCAGTAAAACTGTAGCATGAGTTGCCATTTTCAGTTTTTAACTGGAGTTCTGTGGATCAAACCCAGGTTCCTCATGTTTTTGTGGAAGGCACTTTACCAGCTGATCAGCTCCCAGAACCTTTTACTTTCATTTTGTACGAGGCTGAGAAGGGGATCTGAGAGAAGGAGCTCAGACAAAGAGAACTGGAAGGAGGAAGTCCTGTGGCAGGTCATACTTTCTACTCCATCACCGGCTTCCCGCCCACGAGGCTAGAGGACAAACTGCAGGGCCACACTGCAACCTCTCGCTGCCTGGGGCAGCACGTGCTCAAAAGAACCTCCTTTGTAGACAGTAGTTTAGGCAGAGGACCAAGGTGGAGAATCTCATGGGCAACCTTCTCAGTGCTGCTTCCTCAGGCCTGAAGGAGGCATGGCAGACCCCTGACCATCTGTGACCCACAGCTAGAAGCAGGCCATTGATTCCCCAAGCCCTGGTATGCACCAGCTCATGTAAGAAACCAGCAGCAGAAACCTGAACTCCCAGAGCCCAAAGGAGGAGCCAGAAGATCCACCTCCAAGGTGTCTTGTGACACAGGACCTCTCCACGGAAATGGCCCCAAGCAGCTGAATTTAGTAGCAAGAACACTTAAAGGAAAACTGAAAGTAACAGTGTAATGAAACCAGGCAAATCAGCCCAAAGTAGAAGGGGGACTTCCAGAGAGCTCCCCAGCAAGGATGCTCAAGCTGGGTGACCAATGAACAAGGAGGATGGCCTGGGAGCCACTGAGGTGTTAGTCTATGACCGCTAAGTGGACTATCTCAGAAACTGAGGTTCTGCAGCCATCAGCTAGCATGAGGAATCAGAAATAAGTTCCAGCATGGGGCTACTGGAGGAGTGACCTCCGAGCCCTCCTCAGCCCAGTTCTCCTGAGTTACCTGGGGTCATCTTGTTCCACACAGAAAAGTCTAGAAAAACTTATACCACAGTTGCAGGCGTACACTCTAGTTTTTTGGGTTTTGTTTTGAATAAACCCTAGCCTGTGTCAGACAGAACAGTAACAGTAGTGAGCCTACTGTGGGCCTGCCGTGTGCTGGGCACTGCAGTGGTAATTACACGGCTGTTTGGTTTCATCGTTGTCTCCATTTTAGAAGAAGAAAACGAGGCTGCGGGGTGGAGAGTCCTGAGTGTGCAGTGAGGAGCCAGACCTGAGTCAAAGCAGACATGAGATCAGGCGGCCCTCAGGCTTGTCTCCCTACACACCCGTGCTCCGTGTGCTTAGTGAATCGGCCTGCTCCATGTGCTACCATAAACAGAAACCTGAGGGGAGCAACTTCAGGACTACAGGCAACTGATCCTGGCTGATAAGATCTGAGGTTTTAGTCCCTTGTAACAGGGGGCAGCTCACATCAGGGTGGCTAGGAAGTGGGGGAGGGGCGTCCGACTCACTAGCTTTTTTTAACTCCCTTTTTCTACAAGGCCCAGCCTATCCAGTGTTAGCTGTTCTAGAAGGACACCCTTGCATCACGCGCGCGCACACACACACAAACACACACACACACACACACAGGTGTACACACCATCACTGCTATGCATGTGTTCACCCACAGGCCCTAGGCAGGCTCAAATTACTCTTCAGAGGCCATGAGGAAACAGGAAGGGAATACCCCAACAGTCCCTCTTTTCAATCATTAATCCATGATATTCACCTAGTTTTGAAATTATTCTGGCAAGCTTCTGAAAGATAAGACAGACAGCAAGCTTTCAAAAGAAAAGAACGAGGTGGTAATCATAAGAATGAACGGGGCTTCAGCTAAGGACAGCCACTGCTCACAAACCATAGCTCTGAGCTTCCCGACAAAATGGGCAAAAATGGGCCTACTGCTCTGCCAGAGAAAACGGCCTTTCTTAATACAAGTCCGCACAGGAGAAATGGCCACAGCCGGGCTTGAAGACTTTTAGAAAGACTGAGCAGGGAACCCCAGACCTGTTCCTCGGTGGGACAGGAAATCGTGGGCGGTGCAGACTTTCAGTGCCTCAGTGGTGTTTACAAATGGGAGAACGGGGAGTTGCTCCTAGCAGACAATGTAAGGAGAGTGCACTGCTCAGATCAGTGCATACCAAGGTTCCAGTGTCCACCATGACTGCCGGGCTCTTCTGCTAGTCTGGGGCTCTGGGTTCTGCACTCAGTCCCTGCTAGCCCCAGACTCTTGTGCCCTGAACTACTCTGGGCTGAATTTATCCTCAAAGCCTGTGTTCTCAGAGTCAAGTCTGCCGGCACCAGTATCCCCTAGTAACGTGTGAATTCTCAGATACTACAGACCTACTGAGTCAGCCATTTGGAGGTGAGTCCTGCAGTCCAGCGTGTGGCCCAGGACAGCCTTGCTTCTGTGCTGTAAGGCCCTCTGCACTAGCCTGGGGTATTCTGTACTGCTATGTTTGCAGTGTTGGAGAGTCCAGTGGGGAGCCATGTTCAATGCGTACGAGTATGCCCTTCCTCCTGGGGTGAGCTCTCTGAGAATGAGATGGTGGTGGACTATACTTCCTGTTCTGGAATTCAACAACCATCTACTCATTCTCTCTATTGGCCCAGATCAGCACACTGTGATCAGCACTAGGGAAGCTGAGGCAGGAGGATTACAAATTTGAGGCCAACTTGGCTTACACAAAGTTTCCAAGGCTAGCCTAGGACACATAGTGAGACATCATCTCCAACACACACGCACACACACACACACACACACACACGCACGCACGCACGCACGCACGCACACACGCGCGCGCACGCACACACTGGGGGACATGGGAGGCAGGCAGGGAGGGAGGAGAAGGGAGATCAGGACTGTGAGCATTGAGCTGTCATTATATAATAGAAGGGGACTGAGGTATGGATTGTGGGAGAGCTGAAGAAGCCATTCCTGAAAGCATTAAAGACTGGTTTAATTTTTACAATATTATGCTTCATATGACCTACTCCAAAACTAAATCTGCGAAAGGCTTTGAAGAATAAAAAGAAGTTTACCACATATTTGAGGGAAGGAAGGTAGAAAAAAAAATCTACATCAAAGGCAAGAAAAAAATTTACCCACAGCAGAGGTCTGAAGATGGGTAACAGCCTGATGTGATACAGAAACTTGAAATTTTTTCTGAAACATGACATGAGCATCCAGGCACAGCCAGAAAGCACAAGGCTCGAACACCCTACATGCCTCAGTAGAGGCTCACCCCACATGTCTCTCTAGAGGCTTACCCCACACGTCTCAGTAGAGGCTCACCCCACATGCCCTCAGTAGAGGCTCACCCCACATGTCTCAGTAGAGGCTCACCCCACATGCCCTCAGTAGAGGCTCACATCCACACACTGGCAGCACATCCCTGACACTCCCACTCTGGTAACTGTGGAAGCAAAGGGTAGAGTCTAGGGGGAAAGCACAAGGTTTCTTCAAATCATCTTTTATCTCAAACATCAGTATGAATTTAATGTGCCACATTATGGCACTGCAAACATGCACCCTGTCCCGGTACTGCAAGCACACTCCATGTCCCGGTACTGCAAGCATGCGCCCAACATGGTATTGTAATCATGCACCCAAACACGGTACTGCAAGCCCACACCCAAACACAGTACTGCAAGCACATGCCCTGACATGGTACTGCAAGCACGTACCCTGACACGGTACTGCAAGCATGTGTCCCAACATGATACTGTAATCACGCACCCAAACACAGTA
>NC_022028.1:122581-152349 GCF_000317375.1 Microtus ochrogaster | reverse complement strand
GGTACTGCAAGCACACACCTGACACGGTACTGCAAGCACACACCTGACACGGTACTGCAAGCACATACCTGACACGGTACTGCAAGCACACACCTGCCACGGTACTGCAAGCACATACCTGACACGGTACTGCAAGCACGCGCCCCTTTCAGGGGTTGCTGGAGTGAAATGCACCCTCCATCTAAAGCCCCCTAGGAATCCACCTCCTCAGACAATGAAGCATCTCCTGTGTAACTGCAGCTCGGGCATCCATCCACAGGTGGGCTCCTGTGGAATGGTGAGGCCGTGGGATACTTCCCAAGGGCTCAGCACAGGCTGCCCAGAAAGAATAAGCCACCTCGTCAGCCAGAAGACTGCATTTCCTTTTCATAAAGATCAATATCTGGGACCAGAGAAATGGGCCTGTGGTTAAGAGCACACGCTGCTCTTGCAGAGGACCCAGGCTCAGTCCCCAGTACCCAAGCCTGAGGATGTAAACCATCTATAACTCCAGTTTCAGGGAATTAGATGCCCTCTTTTGGCCTCCACAGGTACCTGCACTCATCCACACATACCCATAGACATGACACATAATTAAAAATAAAACGAAATACCTTTTTTCCCCTAGGAACCCCGATCTCCTGGTGTCTCCCCTCCCCCGTGCAGACACTTCCATTTCTCTTTCAGAAAATCGGCTGACCAACTCTGTGGCTAATCAGAGTCCTGTGATTATTCAACACCTTTTCAGAACAGGGCCACCAGCTCCCATCAGCCCCACTCTCTCCGGGTGACTCTAATCCTGTAGTTGCAGCGTTGATCTTGTTAATTACCCCACATTTGTGCCTTTAGTCCTGACTGTCCTTGCAATTGAGCAGCAGCGCTGGTAAACCCAGCTGCTGGACCACCGCCCACTGTGCTCTGAATCTGGAGACATGGTTCCTCCCTTTCCTGCCTACCTACACACTCATTCTGCCAGACCTACACATCCTGCCAGGCTCATCCCTCCCCTGCTGCATACAGCCAAGGTCACTTTCCTCCAACTACAGCTGGACATCATGAGAACTTCATGCCTTGCTACAGTCTCCAGGCGCCTGAAAGCAAATCAGTATGAAGTCGTCAGTAACCTGGTCACCTCAGCTGCGGAGCTCCAGACTATCACATGCACAATCACAACCGTAATGAGGCAAAACAGCAATTAACACTGTATAACTCGTCTTCGGAGTGCATCTGCATGCATCCTATTAGGGCTCCAAACAAGTCCTTACAGAAGAGGAAGCCCGACAGACTTCCCAGAGCTCAGAAGCAATGCTAACTCCCATGAGCACCCTGAGCCTGGACTGGAAGCCTTTCTATGCAGCCTCTGCTGAGATGCCCATGTGCCTGATGCCAGTGTGACTTCACATCGTGCCAGCCCTATCCTTGCCTCTTCTGCCTTCAGGGAACACTAGAAACTTCTGGGTAGGTATCAAGAGCTAAGTACCAACATTTGGACTGAGACAAGTGTTGAACTTCATCCAACACTTTCTATCATGTTAGAATAAACTCCATGGTAACGGAAGCAGGATGTCTGACAAAAGGTGTCTTCTGAAATTTCATTATAATTTGTGAGAGTCTTAACTCATTATAAAAGAAAAATCAACTTTGGTTACACTACCAAGGAATCACTTTTATTATACTCACTACACACACACACACACACGCACGCACGCACGCACGCACACCACTCCCAGAACATCTAAAATGGACTAGTGGTTTCTTCTGTTTTAGAATGAGTATCTGTGTTTGAGTACATGTACCAGCCACTGTGAAACCACTGAGAACCAAGGCATGGCCCAGGCTTACTTTCTAAGTCCTAACAGCTGTGGGTAACATGGGAGAGAGACACAAAGCCTCTGCTCACACAGACAGATGGGCACCAGCTACAGGGTGCTACAGGCAAAAGTCAGAGACAGTTTCAAAGGTGCCAACAAGGAAGGTGCCACAGTTAATTTTGTGTCACCCCGTCTATACTATGGTGATCAGTTGCTTGGCAAAGTATTATGCTAACCCAAATACTGCTAAAAGAGTAATTTAAAGGTATGACTGACACCCACAATCAGCTGACTTTCCATAAAGTAGGTCAGTTCCACAATGCGGCCTCAACTAATCAGCTGAAGGCTTGATGGCTGAGTCTTATACACTGAGTCCAGGACCTAGAGGCTGGTAAGGCCTGAGGGCTTTGGTGCTTGCTTCCACCCAGCTAACAAACCTGCCACCATGTGTTGAGAAGTGCTCCATACTTATCAAAGAAAATTACAGCTATAGTTGGTAGACTTATTTCCAACAAATTATAAGAGTATCTATCTTTATGACAAGCTTGATGAATGTCAACAGCTGATTAACAAAGAAAATCAACACTCACTGTTAAAAAAAACATTAAAAGAGATGTCGTATCCAATATGATAGCTCCTAGCCATATGTGGCTATAAAATTAACTCAAATAAGAACATTCACTAGTGACTTCTTACTGGAAGGCACATATCTGGAAGATTTCTGTGGTGACTGGAAGTTCTACCTGGAACAGTTGCTATGGAGAATGACTAGTCATAGAAATGATGGGGGCTGGAGGTAGGGCTCAGTGGGGAAGGCATGCACCCCTCTTACAGATGACTTGAGTTTGGTTCCCAGTCCCCACACCTGATACTATAGCTCTTCCAGCTTCATCAGGTACCCACACTCATGTACACACCCACACACAGACACATATCCAGACACAGGATTTTAAAATTTAGAAGTACAAAATGATGGAAAGTGTCTAAGGCATATGATACACCCCAAATACTCTTTAGGCCAGACTACAGTCCACTCTAGCCCTTCCCAAAATCATGGCTCCTGTTGGGGACCAAATGTGCAAACAGAGCTACAAACTGTGTATGTCAGGACTGGCGCAAAAACTGCTGTTCTGGGTTGCACAGTTTACATGAGTCTTTACGGTGAATATTTTATCACGTACGCATAGCCCTTCCCATTTTTGTCACCTCAACTGATGCGGCTTTCTGAAAAGGTAGCCTCAAAATAACACTCACTGTGCTCACATGTGAAGCCTGCCTTTAGGGGCGTATTGATACTTAGCTTCCGGAACAGGGTGTTCTGCCAGGCATTACTGCATGCGTATGCACGAGGGAGAACCCAGAGATGGGTGCTGCTGGTGGTGCTGCTGGTGGTGCTATTTTCTATGGTGACCCAAACTTTCAGGAGTGAATCTCAGGCAAGCAGCCTGAAGAGCTAATACTTCGGACCCAGCTCTGCATCTCGCTCCTTTTACTCACTAAGCATCATCTATAACATGGGGATGGAATTCTCATTCAATTCATCATCTACCACTACCCGCTATAATGGACGGGGCTAGGTCCTGAGAAAACAGAAAATGACATTACTCTACCATCTTGGATGCCATATCATCGGAGAAACACTAGTCTACTTTTTCACTTGTCTTGAACTGCCTATACTCAACTGGACGTGCCTGTCGCTAGTTCTGAGGTCGCCAGTGGGTTGCAAATGATTCTCTGCTATCCAGGGTGAGTTGGGAGAAAGCAGGAGTTAGCTGTGCAGCAAAACAAATCTCCTTAAACAACAGGAAGAGGCTAGAGAGATTGTTCAGTAGTCTGTGAGAGCCCACATGGCAGCTCATAACTGTCTGTAACTACAGTTATCCAGTATCATCTTCCAGACTTCACAGGCACTAAACAAGTGTGTGGTGTACATACACACATGCAGGCAAAACATTCACATATATGAGTGTGTGCGTGTGTGTGCGCGTGCACACACAAAACAAAGAAAAAGAAAGAGCAGGTAAGACCCAGAGCACCACTGTGTATGAAGAAGGGATTCACCTCGGGAAAGCTCTGTTGAGGGCAGGCATTCCCAGTGAGAGGAAGTCAGCGTACCTGCAGTGTCTGGGTAGGTGCCTGTAGTTCCACACCACAGAGAGTGGGGTGTATGTGGGGCTACATGTCAGTACGAGCTGAAGGCAGTACTACTGAACTCCCAACCATCAAGATTTTCAGCCAGCTTTTGGGGTCTCCCTGAACCAAACCCACCTGAAGATACCAGCTCCATTTCAGAAGTTTAAATGAAAATGAAAAGAGGGACAGAGACAACAGGGGATTCCTGAGGGGTGACTGAGGCTTCAGAACTCCGACACCATGTCGTGGGCAAGGCAAGAGCTGGACTTAGCCCTGGGACTGGCACCTCCGGCCCTCCCAGGAAACGTCCTCCACCCCACCCCCCACTTCTATTTGCTGGCATCATTCTTATCTGCGGCGAGTTTCCTTCATACAGCAAAGCCATGACATTGCCAACTTGCCACTTTTCCTGCCAATAGCTTAGACACCGGAGACAAGAACTGTAAACTTCCTGGTATCCACAGGAAATATTCCAGGGGCTGGGCCTACTCAGTGCAGCTACAACACAACCCCTACCTATGCCTTAGGCACTGAAACACGCAAGGGCCAGACGATCAGGACACTTGCTGCTATAGTGTCTTCTAGCTATGACAGAGATGGATGCCTCCACATGACTAATGCCAACACCAGCTGACGTGCAGTGCAGATGGGGATGAAGAGCCGCTGAGAGGAGACTGACTCTACTTTCTCCAGGGTGAGTTCCCCAGCACGTCGTCCCATCCCAGATGGTCAGCCCTAAACGTAACATTTGCATGAGTAACACTAAGTAGGAGCATTATGGTGTGAGGGTGTGAGAAGTCATAAATTTGAGAGAGTATGAGGAACATGGGAGGGGAGGGCTAAGGGATATAAATATACAGTATTCATGAATTTTAATTATTAAAAATTAAAATTTTAAATGATGAAAAAAAGATCTCAGGGAACAACGTCGATTGGTCCAGCTTAGATCAGGTGTCTAGCTCTGGGCCAATCAGCACTGACCTGAGAGCAGGGCGGTTCCCAGGGAAATCACACAGCTGCATACTGTGACTTTCAACAATTACTAGCTTACGGCAGACAAAATAAGTTTGAATACTGTCACATGTCCATCGCGTGGGGGGGAAGCAAAGCTCGTGTTTTGTTCATGCCTCTTCCATGAACAGAAACTTACGAGACTACGAGGCAAATGCTACAAAAGAGAAGAAATATTTAGCTCATACAGAGCCAAGCAGCTAAATTTGCATCCAGCACACGAATGTAGTTTCAGTCAAACCTGTTTCTGTTCCCTTGTTCTAGGGAGTTGCTGTCTGGCATAGGCACAGCATGTAACTGCTTCCCAGAGAACACACGGCCTCCACCAGGTCTGCCCAAAACTGTCCACTGAAACACTTTCTGGAACTAACCTCCTCCCAGCCTATTTGGCAACCACCCCTGACACTCCTACTAGCCCAGCAAATCACCCCTCAGAGCTTGCCCATCTGTAGCAGGAGCACACACCAGAGCACACATGAGGGTGTAAATGTTCAGACCAGGAACTTGAAGCAAAGCAAAGGCCCCAAATCAAGAAAACTTCTATCCTTCAGGTCAGAGCTCATAGGAAAATACTGGGCAGGGGGAAAGCCTCCCCCAACTGAAGGAAGACCCCTGGCTTTATGACATCCTGGTACATATCAGAAAAAGAGGCTGGGGGCCAGAAGTCACAGTTCAGTGCCTTCTTCTAAGAGCCATGCTCACCAAGGAAGGTGAGAAATACGTGGATGACCAGGAGGAGAGGCAGGCATCCGCTTCCCGGGAGACCTAGCTCTGGACTCTGATATGGTAAACAGCTGCTCATCATTGCCTAAAGCAACTAATGGTGCCAGGATCGAGACTGAAGAGGTGACTCAGGAGTTAGAGCAGTCATTGTTCTGCAGAGGACCTGGGCTCAGTTCCCAGAGCCCACATGATGGTTTACAACCATCCTTAATTCCAGTCTCGGGGGCCTTCTTCTGACCACACTGGGCACTAGGCACACATACACATGCAGTGTATGTGTGTGTGTGCGCATGCATATGTGTGTATGTACACATGTATAGGTATATATGTATATACACACATACATATATATGCAGGCAAAACACTCTAAAAGTATCTTTTAAATAATACTAGGATGACAGGAATGTGCTGGAAAAAGCCAAGCAAAATGCCATGGGGTTAAAGACCACCAGGGAGGAAGACCCAGGAAGCTGTTTTGAAAGGGACACAGATGACGGAGTCTCTCATCCTTGCCTGGCGCACCATCCTCTCCCTCCTTGACATTTCTGCTATGGTATCCTCTTCTCTCTCCCTCCGGTCCCTCCCGCAACGGTCACATCCTTCCCATCCATCCAGGGCCATAAGGAAGGCAGGGTCTTCCATCTACGATGTGGACATATCTGTAGACAGGCACTGGACTTCCCCTTTCCTCAATACCTCTTCCACCCCCATCACTAGAGATGACATCAAAGCCAGCCATGGTGACCTAGTCATCCCTAAGGACTTCCCTTTTCTCTGTCCCCTGCATCAGTGTGTCCTAGCCTAGGCTAACCCTTGGCCACTTGTGAACCCACCTCCCCTGATGGCCATTTTTCTGTTTCATTTACTAGCACTTTCCACCGAATACCCAGTTAAGCTCTGATGATCACTAGAACTGTATGGATCAAATGGCAAACACTTTCCTAACAGTGGTGAGGTCCCAGGCTCCATACTCAAAACAGGAACAAAACAGCTGAGAGAAGAAACCAACTAACTCCCACACCTCACTCAGTGTCCCTTGGATGCTTGACTGGACTAGCTTCAGAACCTACCCACAACCACCCTGTGACCTCCACATTGCCAAGCCCCAGAAGCCCACCCACCACCTCTCTGACACGCACTTCCGTCAAGTGCTCCCCTGAGCTCCACAGACCTCTGCTGTCTTATTTCTCTGTAACCCCTGTTCACAGTACTCATACCAGCTACGTTGGTCTCTGTGGGCTGTGTGTGTGTGTGTGTGTGTGTGTGTGTGTGTGCGTGTGTGTTGGAGGGGGGTGTCTTGCTTTTACTCTCAACAGACTCCATTCCTGACTTCACTCTGCAGACTCCAGCCCAGTGACCCTCCTGAACTGGGACTTGTCTCCTCTCAGGCAGGGTCCCAGCCCTATCTTCTCCCTACCACCTTCATGAACCTGTTTTTTCTGCCTCTCAGAGCCTGTTCCTCCTAGAGGGGGCTGAACATTTACAGATCTCCACATCTTGGATGCTGTTCCCCACAAGGTTCCAATGGCTTGTTTCTCCAACTGAACAAAATCTCTGCGGGGACAGAGACTTGGTCTGTTCTCTGTGACGTTCCCACAATCGGTCTTGCATGCACAAGTACCAAGTATGTGTACATTTGTGTAAGGAATAGAGGGAAAGTTCTATCCCACAATTCCAGGCTACAGCTCATCATTACGGGGAACTCATGCAGCCAGTCACACCACAGTGTCAAGTGCAGAGAGAAAACTGCATGCAGGTCTACCTGCTCACTTGCTCTCGCTGGCTTTCTTCTCTCTTAGAGTGTTCATGGGCCCCTTCCAGGGACTCGAACCACTGACAGTGGGCTGGGTCTTCAATTAACACTCAAGAAAACCTTCTAGAGATAAGCTCAGAAACCAACCTGGTCTGGGGGATAATTCCTCAATGAAGGACCTCTTCCCAGGAGTTCCAGGCTGTGCCAAGTTGACAATTAAAGCCAATTATCATAGGGACTGGTTGCTTAGATTTTTGTCAACTTGACACAGCTATAGTTACCTGGGAAGAAAAAAAAATCTCAATTGGGAAAATATCTTCCACCATAAGGCCTGCAGGCAAGTCTTTGGGGGCATTTTCTTCATTAATGATTGGAATGGGTGGTGGCAACCCTGGGCAGGTTGGTTCTGGGCTGCATGAAAACACAAGCTGAGCAAGCCATGGAGGTTAAGCAGTGTTCCTCCATGGCCTCTGTTTCAGTTCCTGCCCTGATAGTTCTTCCTGATGGACTGGGATTGGAATGTGTAAACCAAAGAGACCCTTTACTTCCCTACACTGGTCTGAGTCAACATTCATCACAGCAATAGCACGCAGCCTAGAATATGCCCAGGCATTTTGAAAATGTGTTCACTTAATATTTTGAAACCCTACATACTATTGGTTATTCCTAGCATCTTTTTTGTTTTTGTTTGTAAACAAAGTCTTTCTCTGTAGGGCAAACTGGCCTAGGATTTACTAAGTGGTCCAGGCTAGACTTGAACTCAAAATCCCCCCACCTCTGCTTCCTCAGTGCTGGGGTTACAGTGTGTACCACCATCCCAGGCTCTCCCTATCATCTTCACAGCAAAGAAAACTCAGACCTAGAGTAACTGAAGAAGCCCCAAGGCTCAGGGTGCAGCTCAAGG
Source organism: Microtus ochrogaster (assembly GCF_000317375.1). Classification (NCBI taxonomy): domain Eukaryota; kingdom Metazoa; phylum Chordata; class Mammalia; order Rodentia; family Cricetidae; genus Microtus; species Microtus ochrogaster. Next base: position 144,035 of record NC_022028.1, on the reverse strand, counting down.
AAGTATTACTAAGACCATGAAGCATCATGTGGGCTTCTAATCATCTTCTAACAACTCAAAGAAGCATTACTAAGACCATGAAGCATCATGTGGGCTTCTAATCATCTTCTAACAACTCAGGTCAGTTTCCCCTTCAAGAAGAAGAAAGTGGCAGCAGGGTGAGCAATGCCTGTACACGAGGTAACACATTTCCCCAAATACCACCCCAAACAGCCAGTCAGCCAGCCCTAGGAGGTGCCGAGTTGACAACCCCAATTTTATACTTTAGTAACAGCAGAGACCCTGAAATGACAAGCTGGGGGGGGGGGCTCTGGACACCAGGGGCTTATTATAACTCCTGGGAGTTTTCTAGAAATCCATCTTTAAAGTCTTCATGGAACTCAAACCTTGGCAGTACATTAATAACGAGGCAAGGAAACATAGATTTAAGAGTGTAACCAGGAGCAGACGCTTGCCTTTGCACCTCGCTGCTTTCATACCAGCCTTTCCCCACCATTCCCTGATTTACATGGGCATCCGTGACGTAATGAGAGGCACGACACCAAAATGCCGAGACGCTGCAACTGGGCACCATCACGCTTTGTTTAACCCTTGGTTTAAAAGCCTATTTAAAAAAATTCCCTGAGTCCAAACTAACAACAATACAACCTGGCCTTAATTGTGCTTCCAAGTTCCCAGGCAAATGTCACTGTTTATAACTAGGAACTTGGAGCTGATTTCTATTCCAATGTGCTGAAAATAGATGGATGTTTTATTATTCCCCAGTAAATACCCTGGGGAACATAGGGATATTTTGTGGGAGATGGAAATGACTTGAGAGAATTTAATAAACCATGAAGAGAGATCCCTTTGTGTAACAACAGGTTATTTGGGGAAAGAGGGGAGATCTGGGGATGTACACGATTAAAAGTTATTGCTGATCTCAAAAAATGCTTACATTTAATGCTCAACATATACACACACACACACACACACACACACACACACACACACACATCATTTCCTCCTATTCCCTTCCCCCTCCCACTTTTTCATGTTACCCTCTCCTGCTCCGTCTGAGTTCATGGCCCTTTTCCTTTAACTGCCACCATCACATATTTGTATGAATGAAGATACATAAATATGACTCGTTGAACCCACTCAGCATTTCTGGTATGTAAATGACCCCAAGGATGACCATTTAGAAATGGACAACAAATTTGGGGTTCATCCATGGGGCGTATATTTCTCCCTTGCTCAGAAGTTCTTAGAATGCTCAATTTCTTAACTTTATTTTTGGTTTTGGATGCATTCTATTTCGCCCTGCATGGTCTCAGAGTTCTTTCCTAGTAGAATGTTTTGAATACGAGCTCACTGCATCTGAACCCCTGTGAGTGACAAGCTGTGTTCTCCAAGATGGCCACTATCATTTCTCTCAGCCCATGATGTGCCACTCCCACACCAAGAGACAGAGTCTGTAGAAGTGTCCTGTACTGGAATCAGTGTGGGTGCTTGTGATACTTCTACCCATGAGTGAGGTGTAGGATCACGTGACAGCTGAGGTAGACTGTGTTCCAAAAACTCCCACCTTCTTATCTGAGAGTCCGGCTGTCAGGATTTAAGGAAGTCCAAGTAGGCAGAGACCACAAGCTAGTGTGGAATTTCCAGTCACCACCATCCCGTGGGAGCACATGGGGGCTACCTCTGCTGAGTTCTGCCCCATAGACACCAGCCATACCACCCTATGGGAGCACACAGGGTTATCTCTGCTGAGTTCTGCCCCACAGACACCAGCCACACTACCCTGTGGGAGCACGTGGGGTTCCCGGTTGAGTTCTGTCCCACAGACCCCAGCTGCCACCACACTGTTGGAGCACATGGGGTTACCTCTGCTGAGTTCTGCCCTGCCTGACAACATGGGGCAGAACAAATGGTTTTTATTGTTGTAAGCCAATACCCTTAGGTGGCAGATACACAGTAACAGACTTCTCTGTGTCTCTCTTACTTCCTCCCTGACACCTGTAGCCCTCGCTCCTTGGGTTTCCTGAGGCACTTTCTCACTTGGTAGGCCAGCCTCCTGAGTGGTGGAACCTCAGGCATCTCACTCACTCAACATCTTACAACGAGCCTCACTAATACAGCTCCAGAAATGATTCCAGACTGCAATGACTTCTTTGATTAAACACCCAATCCTCCATAAAAGATTGAGTCAGCAGTACCTTCAAATATGCAGACATGTAAATGAAAAGAACACAAATGTCCCTTGGGAGTGGACCTGCAGGGTTGGATAGCCTCTCAGTTCGCGATGGTGTATCCATACCACAGATGTAGGTGGATACTGCCCTGTGCTGAGGCTTGACACTCTGCATGGGTTCAGCAAGCTTGTAGGCAAACTCAGTCTTGCTTTTGTTTATCACAAGTTACAAATGTGCAGAGCATGAATCAATGATGATCTGTACTATTCAAGAGTGACAGGATGACGGAACTATTCCTACCTTCCCAGGCACACAAGGAAAAGAAAGTATCACAGAGCCCTCGAGCTCAAGGCTTAGGCAGCACAAGGAGAAGCTCCCGTCACCCTCTGGGGAGTGTCTCAGAAGTTAGAGTCGCTACTACCTTGTAGTCAAAATGGGAAGTCACTGAAAAGAAAATTTCTACACCAACCAACCGGAGGACATTCCCGCGAAACACTGTTTCCACCAGGAATATATTTAAAATTTTTCTTCTCAAGTTTTTCTATTTTTTTACATAGTTTAATTACAACTTCTATGTCCCATATCCTGCATTACAACGTTTGCTACTCCTAGAATCAGATCCCTGTCATCTAAGCCATCCTTTTCCCCACCTCCTGGCACCAGCCGCACGCTGCCACTCAGGTGAGAAGGGAGTTATATGGGACTTGAATCTGTTTTCTTACTCCTCAGACACATGTATAATAGTGGGCGGTTTGGATTCTCTGGCCTTCTACACACCACTGTGCACCCCCATCGTGACAATCTTTCCCAGGTTTGTATTCTTTCAAACACAGAAGTCAATAGCGATTCCTAACACATCTGTGGCACTGTAGCAACAAAACGCGGTGCTTATTTTTAACCTTAAATTTACAAAAAGGAAAAAATAGTGAAAATAAAATTAAAAACCAAGTATTGAATTCTGATGATTTCTGTTAGTTAAGGAGGGGATGAAGAAAAAATAAGTTAAAAAAAATCAATCAACAACTATTGGTGGGCATTGGTGGGCTGGAGAGAGAGCACAAAGAATATAAGACTATGCAGATGAGCATCTGTGGCACTGAGACCCAGTTGGCTGTCAGGCCACCATCCCAATCCCCCACCTCTGAGACCTAGCCAGTCACCATCCCAATCCCCCACCTCTGAGACCCAGCCAGTCACCATCTCAATCCCCCACCTCTAAGACCCAGCCAGTCACCATCCCAATCCCCCACCTCTAGGACCTGGCCAGTCACCATCCCAATCCCCCACCTCTAGGACCTGGCCAGTCACCATCCCAATCCCCCACCTCTGAGACCCGGCCAGTCACCATCCCAATCCCCCAACTCTGAGACCCGGCCAGTCACCATCCCAATCCCCCACCTCTGAGACCCGGTTGGTCCCCAGTCTGTGGAGCTGTTTGGGTAGGTTTAGGAGAGGTGGCTTCAACTGAGGAAGTGTCAGTAGGGACAGACTTTTGGTAGAGACTTTTTTTTCAAAGAGGGAAATTCCACCCTCATCCCCCTTTTAAAATGAGAATGTTTTCTTTAAGGAAGTGAAATCATTCGTCCTTTCATAAGCAGAAGACAGTGGAGCCCTGAACTGTGGTGGGTAGTGACGCCAGTGTTCCACAGCGGGAGGCTGGTTTTCCTATAGGCATGATGTAGCGCTTTGAAAGCAGCAGCTCAGATTTGAACACTTGGTCCCCAGTCTGTGGAGCTGTTTGGGTAGGTTTAGGAGAGGTGGCTTCAACTAAGGAAGTGTCAGTAGGGACAGACTTTGTGCCTCCAAAAGCCATGAGACATACCAAGTTCTCTCTCTGCGTACTGCTTGTGGCTTGAGATGTAAGCTCTCAGCTGGGCATCATCCTGCCATCTGCCACACCTCCTCACTGTGACATTGATAGACTTCTACCCCTCTGGAACTGTAAGCCCAAATAAACGTTTCCTTCTATCGCTGGCCTTGGACATGGCCTTTTGGCCACAACAACAGAAGGGTAACTGATAGACATGCTAGGTGGCACTGGAAAGTTAGAAAGCTCATCTAATCAGTCTTTAATATTTCAATTTACTTCTAGCTCATGTTGTTTTTAGTGGAACTGTTTCCTAAACAAAATGTCTCCTTGATCTCTGCCCTCTCAGAACGGTTTCCCCCAAACTGACCTCTGGTTCAGTTCCCCTAATAATTCTACTCATGTTCAGTGAGAGACTAAAACAGTGCTTGGGGCCAGGGCTCAGCAGGTAAGAGCACCTGCTGTACAGTGTGAGGACCTGAGTTCAAATTTCCAGCATCCACGGAAAAGCTGGGCACAGCACTGCACATCTATAACCCCAGGGAATGGCTGGTCCAGCTGGAGACGCTGTCTGAAGTCAGCCTGAGGCAGAAAGTGACAGAGGACAACACTCAACGTCCTCCTCTAGGCTCCATGCGTGCCGACACACATGACACAACCAGACTTTCCAACCAGACTTCCCAGCATCTCTCATAGAACAAGGGCTCTGAGCTACCTGAACTAGAACCTCAAATCACTTGTTGGGAAGAACAGGTTAATCAAAGAAAGCTTGAGTTAATTTAACTTAATGATCAGCTTGAGAGACAACACATATGAGAATACATTTAATAAAATTGAAAATTCCTACAGCATGAAATCCATAAAGCATTAAGGGGAGGCTTTGCTAGGCAGTTCTCTTCAGCTGGCTTTACAAAGGCAGAGAAGGGATTCTATCTTTACATAAAATCAGAGGAAGCACTGTGACCTGGACAACCGCAGTCATGGAGCAGGCAGAGATGCATGTCCACAGGGCAGAGGGGCTTGTGTGAAGCCTAGAGGCTGCCTGGGAAGGGAAGGCTGGGGAGGGGCTCCAGCTGGGAAGGGCTCCTGCTGATGGTCCTGTTCTGCTGTGTTCTTGGTTCTTGTTGCTTCTTTGCTTTGTAGTGTTTTGTTTGTTTGTTTTTGAACGCAGTCTCCTGGCCTGAGAGAATTCTGCAGCCGCAGGCTTCCGAGAGCTAGAATTATAGGTGCACACCATGGCAAGCTCAGCTCATCTGCGCTAAACTTCACATTTATGTCAGCTTCAATAAAAGGGACTTCCCCCCCTTCTTTCTTATAAAGATCAACACACGGTCTTATGGAGATTTTGGACTCATGTAAGAGGACAAGTAGCAGGGGAGTATTAAGTGGATGAGCACATGTGACTTAGCCCGTCCCTGCTGCCACCGTCATGTGTGAACTGTAGGAATGCCGATCCCAGTGATGTGGATGACAGTAAGATGACGGATGTGAAGCTGGCACTAGATGTCCCTGAAATCTCTTGGATTACAAAGTCACAAACCACAGCGACTAAAGACCCACAATAAAACTGCTTCGTGAAGTGTCAACATGCAAAAAAGACTAGGTCCAAATTCATAAAAGTGTGTGTAACTAGACTAACAGCTAAATTAAGCAACAATGTAGTTGCTGGAAATGCATTCTTAAAAGGCTGTTAAGTGGGGTGTGTTGGCACACACCTGTAATCCAGCATTTAGGTATGAAGCAGGAGGATCAAGAGTTTGGGGCCAGCTAAAACTACATACCAAGACCCTGTCTCAAAACCAGTATGGGGGGGGGTGACTCCATGGCTTGCTGCACAGGGATATGGACCCGAGCTCAGTTCTTCACAAGCTATATAAAAAACCTGGTATGGCGGTTTGCACCTGTATCGCCGGTGCTGGTGTCTTAGCTAGGATTCTATTGCTGTGAAGAGACACCATGACCATGGCAACTCTTATAAAGGATTAAACTTTTAATTGGGGTGGCTCGCTTACAGTTAGAGGTTCGGCCCATTATTCCCATGGTGGGGCATAGCAGGCATGGGGCTGGAGAAGTAGCTGAGTGTCCTACATCTTACAGGCAACAGGAAGTGGTCAGAGACACTAGGTGGTAACTTGAGCATATATGAGACCTCAAATCCCATCTCCACAGTGACACACTCCATCTAACAAGGCCACAGCTCCTAATAGTGCCATTCCCTTTGGGGGGCATTTTCTTTCAAACCACCACAGCTGGGGAAAATGGAGGCAGGAGGAACACAGGGATTCTGGATGGAATGGTGAGCTCCAGGTTGAGAGAGCAGCCTGCCTGGAGAAGGAGGATGGAGAGCCGTAGAGGAAGGCTTCTGATGCCCACCTCTGCCCACAGTGCACACCAGACACCTGCACCCACACCCTCCAGTTACAAGTTAACTCAAAACCAATTGTTTTTCCCATGAGAAAAACAGAGAACTTTCTGCCTTCTTTTTCCATCTGGTCATACGTGATCTGCTTTGCTCTACGCTTCCCTCATGTGTGGCAGACACTCAAAGTCACAAATAGTTCATTTTCACTTACGGAGCAATGATGGATTGACCAGGAGTACAAGGAGCTAAATTCTTAATACTACTTAGTTTTAATTTATTAATTTAACTTAGGTGAAATAAATAAAATATATTTCTGCTAAACACAGTATTTTGTGAGATATAAAAAATTTCATTTTTACTAAAAATTTAGCATCTAAATGGACATGAAATATACATGATATTAGATTCTGAAAAGTTCATTTATTTAAAACAAAAGAATGTACAAGATCTCATTACTTGTTGGAAAGATAACACTGTTACATGAAACACATTACTGAGAGACTTCCATTTTTAACATGGATTGTGCACACGTGCTCACACCATGGCCTCAGTGTGAATGCCAAAGAACAAGTTCATTCTCTCCTTCTACAACATGGGGCCAAGGGACCAAACACCTGCCATCAAGCTTGACCACAAGCACCTTTACCCGCTGAGCCACCTTGCTGGCCCACACTTTTTAAGGGGCTATGGGACACTTTAAACAGGTGGTCCAGCTGTCGTTTCTATTAGGCAGACTAGCGAGGAAGCAAATGCCCTCGCTCACCAGGGAGCAGAGAGGGTGGTGGGCATCAACACTGAAAGGGCTGGCAAATCTGAAGATCTGATTGGCAGCAATGGCTTGTTCTGGGCACCTGTAGCTCTTGACTGCACAGTGAGGGTGGATGGATCTGTGGTACTACAGATGGCATCTGTTGGTTGTCCGGGTTAGTCTCGGGGAACCCGACCATTTCTCCAGAAATTCTGTCTCCCCTCTCCCTGCCCTGCTATGTCACTCTTTCTGCCAGGGTGTCCCCGGTTAGACTGGAGATCTTGTGGGATGGGAGAGAGAGCTAAGGGGCTGCCTATGATCTCCTTGACCTGCTCTGGGAGACAGGTGAACTCTGACTCACCAACTCTGCACCACACAGCAGAAGACAGTCAGATGAGGAATGGTTCCCCTTTGGGAGCAATGAGCAAGTTCACGACCTCTACACTCCCACCCCTCACTGTGGGTGCCCAGGAACTTCAGTGACCTCTGGACAGCAGAACAGGGAGGTCACAGCCAATAAAAACAGCAGGAGGTCAGAGCCACAGGGGAGGCTGGGTGGGAGAGGATTCCATTCTGAGATTCCATCTCTTTTTCTTCTCCTCCAAACTGTAAATTCTCATTTGTTTCAACTTTTGAAAATGCCAGGGTCCTCCTCATGGTTGGGGAACAAAGGGAAAGCGGCCAGGCAGGGAGGCTGCTCTAGCAGAATCTGCTCTTCACTCCGAGGCTGGTGCCAGTGAAGTCAGACTCTGGAGAGAAGGCTGGGTGAGGCTGGGTACTCACAGCTCTTTACCAAGACTGGAGTTTTATTTTTGTTTTGTTTACTTTCTGTTGCTGTGATACACACCACGACCACAGACCACTTGGGGAGGTGCGGGTTTATTTGGCCTCACGTCCTGATTATCATCTATTATTGAAGGGTGTCAAAGCAGAACTCAACCATGAGCAGACACAGGAACCACCGGAGAAATCTGCTTCCTGGCTTGTATCCTCTGACGTGTTCAATCCATTTTCGACAGTACTGGGCCACCTGCATAATCATGGCTGCCCCCCCCCACGTCAATTAACAACTAAGAAAATGCCCCACAGACATGACCACAGGCCAACCTGACCTAGAGAGTCCTCAGCTGAGGGTCCCTCTTCCTGGCTATCTCTAGGTTTGGGTTAAGTTGAAAACCAAAACTATAACAGATTCCCAGGTCTCACATCTGCCAGCTCACAACCACCTGGGACTGTTCCGAGAGACCAGACACCTTCTCTCAGGTCACTGAGGGCAGCTGCATAGACACACTGCGCCTAGACACCCTCAGACACATATACATAAAATAAATCTTTAAGAAAATGAAACTAGACTCTGACTTCGCTAGTAGAACGGCACTCTGCATAATCAATGAGTTCCTAGGAGAGAAAGGCTGAGCCATCTCTGTGCCGCAGGCAAAGTATCAGTCCTAGGGCTCTGCTCAGTTTTCACCCAGATCTTCAAAACCATCAGGTTTTCCCCTTAGCGAGACATCAGCAGTGCTGTTTCTCAAACGTAGTCCAATGAATGTCTGATCACGTGTTCTCTTCCACTGGTTCACGCCCAGGCTGCCCTGGTCTCTCCACAGTTTTTCTTACTCAGTGTAACACATGCCTAGTTCATGAATGACCCTGTAATCTCAGGCTCATCATCAGGGAGGAAGTCTGAGGGCAAAGGTCACCTGCACAGGGACAGACAAGATGAGGGAGCTCTGACCCAGGGAACCTGGGCATGGTGATTACACCTGACTACCTCTCAAAGCTATCGAGCCCCAAAATTGGATTGTGAGAAAGGAAAGGAGAGAGAAGGGAGGGGACACTGAGCTTTCTTTCTCCTCTTCTGGAGCTGGGATCTGGGGCCAGGGTCTTATTCGTGCTAGGCAAAAGCTACCACTGACACAGTCTCACCATGTAGACCAGGCTATCCCGATGCTCCTGCCTTAGCCTCCTGCGTGCTGGCATTACAGATCTGCCATGAGTCGCCAGTGCCATCCTGCTGTCTGTGCATTCCTGCTCTGAGGCTCCCTGACATTCCCAGCATCCTCGCTGGAAACCCAGCTGAACTGGCTATGGCAAGACTCTTCCATTTGATTTTAACAGCCCTGCCCCAAAAGGAAGAAACCCCGTTCCCGATGTATCTGCCCCACGTGGAGACAGAACCTGGCCTTGGGAAGAGACCCCATTCCTGATGTATCTGCCCCACATGGACACAGAACCTGGCCTTGGGAAGAGATCCCACTCCTATGCATCAGCCCCACACAGAGACAGAACCTGGCCTTGGGAAGAGACCCCATTCCCGATGTATCTGCCCCACACGGACACAGAACCTGGCTGTAGATCTTTCCACACTCTTCCCCACGGGAATGGCATTGTCCACCTCCCGCTCCCATCTCTTTACAGAGCTATCACTTCATCCGAAGCCTGTCAAGACCTTTCCCAAGTTCACTTGGCTTCTCTGTACCACCAGGGGCCTATTTTCCCTGGAAAGGATAGATCCAGGCCCCATTTTTTCAGCAATCGCAGATCCAGGCAAGGCCTTAGGATAAGAGGAAGCTGTGTCATTGACTCCAGCCTCTTGCATCATCACACTAAAGCTGGGCCTAGATTCTGGGTGCCAATCATGGCTTCTGCTCTTCTGGTTTTCCCAAAAAAGTCCAGAGAGGGTGAAGAGGCCTGAACAATCTTATGAATTCAGGTCCTTCACATTGGCCTCCTCCACTCTCCTCCGGGAACAGGATGTGCTCAAGGGCTTCACAGACAGCCGGATGTGCCCCTGGGACAAGAGCTGAGGCCTTGCCCCAAGAGAATTCAGAGGACACTGTTACTCCCCCGTCTCCTTTGCCCACTTGGCCCCGGGCCTTGGAAACAGTCTTGCTGAGCTGTCCCACACTGGGCAACTGAGCTGCTCTGTGGTCCACAGTTAATCATTTGCATACCGACCCGTTGGCTGCTGTGCTGCAGGATATGAGAGGGGAACCAGAAAGCAATGACCCAGATTTCACCACACCAGAAGGGCACTCGGAGCTTCGGGGGCCCATGGAAGGGAAGTTCACCTCTGCACAGCCTCCTAGCCCCGAATGAGGATCACTACGGGGTGGTAAATCACAGCATCGTCAGCAAATCTCCAGACACAGAGAACAGGACTTCATTTTCCCAACTGTCCAGATCCCCTTCTAGTCACACTTTCCAGCCAAAGGTTCCACTAATTTAAAACATTTGGTGGGAAAATAATGTTGGGACATTATTCTTCAGGGAGAAAATTTGCTTGGTTTGAATTCAGCTCTAATATGCAGGGAAGAATATGAGCTACATCACATGACAGGATAATGACAAATAGGCTAATTACTATCTTATCTGAAGACAAATCTACTTGGCCTAAGAGCAGGAGCCATTATTTCACAGAAATAATGACCCAGATAGAAAGTAACGACATCAAGCCATGGGAGCCAGGGTATGCCTTCAGCTCGGCCTACCTGAATGGCAAAGAACAATAAAACCCACTCCCCTTCCCCTAGCAGTCATTAACTATCATTAGCATATATTCTGTATGTTTGTTAAACACAGAATGAGCAGGTGTCAATTATAACTAATTACGGACTCCTCAGACAGTGGTGCCTATACTATATACATATCATATAGAAAAGAATGCTGGGATAAGAAGAGAAGTTAAAAGTTAAATAATATATGGCTAACGTCCTCCAGGGCTTAGACCCTATACAGATGTTACAGATGTTGCACTGAGGAAGCACAGCAGCCAAGCAGCCCATAAAACAGGGCCCTGCTTCCTGAACATCTGATGCAATGGGCCTACCACCCGGTGGTCTGGTCTGGTCAGGGCCAGGGCACCTATAATTAGTTTTGAAATGAGCACACTGGAGACAGTGTCTAGAGTCTCTGTCTCACAGCTTCCCCAGACAGCCCTCAGCTACCCCAAGCAACGGAGCTGCCATCATGTGTCTCCCATGCTTCAGGTCATCATGGGATTTCAGTCTCTAGGGTGTCCTCATCCAGCTTTATTAGAGCATTATTTGCAAAGATGGCCCTACCAATATATGTATGCACTTCATGATTTAGAAAGACACTGCTCTTGCATCCATACATGTGTCAACACAGACCAAGCCACCTCCATTTCTAAATAATCACCTACCTTCTACTAGAGTAGAAAAAACCAGCATGCTAGTAAAATTAGCAGGATCTGAACCTGAACCTGAACCTGAACCTGAACCTGAAAGCTCATCTGACTCCTGGTCTATAGGGCTCCCGGCTCCTTCCAACATGAGTGGTTCATGCCAGAGTCTGGGAGACTGAATGTTCAGCAAACGCTGAAGGCAAAGGGAAGGAAGAAAACAAACACCCGCTAAAGGACAATCTTGTTACTCTACCTTTCTGCAAAATTCCTCACGATGTTCCCAGCAGAGGTCTCTGCTGAGGGCTGTCTCTCTCTGGTCCCCACTTCACATGGCCTCTATGTAGGATGCTTTGGTTCCAGGTGCCCCCACAGTCTCTCATAGATGCTAGTCCCTGTGCTTGGAGACTTCTCGAGCTGGACCAGGGGAGTCCTGACCCCTCCCATCTCAGCTTCAGCACCTTCCCTACCCTGGAACCACCCTGACAGCCTCTTTGGCCTGTGGGTCAACTCATTTGCTCCCTCCTGGCAGTGTTCACCCGCTGTGCCCACCTGTCACCACCACAGTGAGTTTGTTCTTTGCAGCCCAGAAACTAGTTCTAAACAGTCAACAAGATTTACTAGCGCGCGCGCGCGCGCGCGCGCGCACACACACACACACACACACACACACACACACCACAATTTAATATAAAACATACGACAGTGAGATCTGTAACTCAGTTTGGCAAAATGCTTGCCTAAAATGATCAAGTTTCTCAGTTCTACCCCAGTACCACAGAAACCAGACATGGTGATCCACACCTAGAAACCCAGCACTCTGGAAATGAAGGCAAAGAGGATCCGAAGGTCAGGGCCGTTCTTGGCTATACAGTGACTTTGAGGCCAGCTTAGACCACACAAACCAAACAAACAAGGCAGGCTGTTCCATGCCAGCCACAGTGCATAGGAATATTGTATGATGGCCTGTGCACATACGTCAGCATTCGCACTCTCCAACACTGCTAGGGCTCTTGGCAGCACATGGAAGACTACACACAAGAGAGCATACGTGGGAGACTACCATACGAGCGAACACGATGCACATGTCTGAAGTGCAGACATCCCTTCTGCTGCAAATGCCATGTAGAATTCAAATAGAGCCTGCAAATTGGGTGGAAACAGCTTATGACCACTGCCAACACAGAACAAGCTCACCACCAAGCATAATTCTTGGTGGTCGGCAGTCCCTGCAGGCAGGCAATGTTGCCTGGTACAATAGTATACCTGTGGCCTCAGGACTCTGGCCAGGAAAGAAAGGGGCTGTAGCAACAAAGTCCTCCCAGAACAAGGGAGAGGTGGCATCTGGGGTGGGGGGCAGACCCTTTGGGGGCTTGAGTGTATCCGGTAGTAAGTCTGCAGGCCTGTGGGCCGGGATCCCACTTGGGCCCTACAAGACAAGACATGAGGTCGCCTCAACCTGGGCAGTAGAGCCACCTTGCTCCAGAGCCCCCCAAGCTGTCGTCTGTGAGGTGGTTGACCCTCTGCCTGCTCTCCAGCAGTCCACTCAGGCCCCTGCTATGTGAGCCCGCATCTCCCAATGCATTGTGAGGCTCACCTTCTTAATAAACTCTGGGACAAGCTTCTGGTTTTCCAGGTGGTCTAAGGAGGTGTAGTAATCCAATTCCAAGATGTAGCCTTCATTGTGAAGCTCGGTCTTCTGAGACCTGAAGGAAGAAACAAAGCATGAAATTCTACAGTCTTCTTTTATAAAAAGAATCACAGGTTAATGAAGCCCCCAAATCATTCATGAATGTAACTGACAAAAAGCATTGCTGAAAAACAATTTATGTATGTATCTCCATGTCACTGAAAGAGCTCCAAGAAGGTTATGCGTGTTCTCAGCTCTTGGGAAGCTAACCCAGGAGCATCGAGGTTTTACAGCCAGCCTGGGATCCCAAAGAAAGGACAGAGAGAGAAAGTGGGACAAGAAAAAGGAAAGGAAGGATGAAGGAGATAAGGGGAAGAGAGGGAGAGTTGGTCTCCGAATAAGACTTTATAGAATGATGGTATAGGCAGTGTGGCTTATACAGCAGACAATACAAAGATGTCTGGGAGGAGGGGCCTCTCAGGTGACTTCCACTGGCTTCATCTACTAGGAAGAGTTAGGAAGAGACACACACAGCCAATCACAGCAGTAGCTCTGGATGGGGAGGCCTCTGGGGCACAGGGACTGGGGGCAGCAGGGTAAGGGTGACTGAAAGTGACTTGAGCTGTAGCTTTGAGGTCTTCATCTGTTAGTGAAGGAAACAATATTCACAGATCACTTAGAAAATTAATTTGGAAGGCGTTTAAAGGGCTCAAGCCCTACAGAGGAGAAGCTGGCAAAAATCTACCAAAATGAAAGATTAAAGCAAAGCAGTCGGTGTTGGGCCAGTGAGGTGGCTCAGAGGCCAAAATCATTTGTTGCCACGCCTGGTAGCCTGGGTGCAATCCCTGAGAATTCGCATGGTGGAAAGAAGAAAACAGGCTCCCACAAGTTGTCTTTTGACTTCCACATATGAGTGTATGTGGAGGTATACGTACACACACACACACACACACACACACACACACACACACACACACACTGAAAAGGTAGACTACGAGGCATGCCTGGTTCACCCCACCTCCTGATGGCTGAGTCGGCTTCCCTCGCACCCCCACCGGACCCACCCTCACTCTGCACAGGCAGGGCCATCAGGAGCAACATGAGCAAATGGCCACCAGAGGGAGATGCCACTCATTCACAGGCATCCTTCTGAGGACTTCTGTGTGGGAAGAGCATGGGCCTGGGGAACCCAGGAAGCTGCATGGTGTCAGAAGTGGAAGGAGCTTCCTAGGCCCAGCAGACCTGACGTGACATGAGGTACAATGAAAGATCAACTCAGGATGTTGTCTATCCTAGGTGGCTGGTCACAGAGCTCCCTACCACACTGCCCAGATGCTCTGCACAAGCTGAGGAGTGAACTGGGCCTTCTGGGCACAATGAGGCTCCTCTACCAGAGGCATTCTTCACACACACACACACACACACACACACACACACACACACACATAACATACCATATATACACACAAACTTACATACATTTACCACACACACTCAAACACAACACACATAACACACACACACTCACGAACACATCCCACAACCCACATACCACACAGTACAGTACACGTAAATACATATTTGTTATGATAGCTTAAAATGAATCGCCAAGGTTTTCATGTACAGTGAAAGACAATTTATGCTTCTATTAACCATCAGGATATGATTTACATAAAATTTAAAAGAGAAATAATTAAAGAGGAGTTGGCATCCCCCAGGTGTGAGACTGTGGTTGAGTAAGCGACTTCAACAGGTTATTTTTACTGTTCTGCTTCCTGAACCATATCCTTTCTGGGGCCGCGTCATGTTTGAGACATAATAGAATAGGCTGACTTCAAACCAGCCCATCTGGAACAAACCAGTTCTAACAGTGAACTGGCTTAGAAGCCAGCCATCTTGTTTCAATGCTTGCTCAGAGATTTAGTCATGCTCTTACTTCTTCCCCTAGGGAAACTAAGTCAGGAGACTCCAGACCTTTGAATGAGATTTGGTCATGATAGACTGTCCTAAGTGACGTCTCAAATAGTGAAGACCACGATGGGGGAGGGGAGCTCTAAGAGACATTTAGTCCTTACAGAGTTTGCCATATACGCCTGAGGAATAGCCCTGACTCAATCCCAAAACCCTCATAAAAATCCAGGCCTGGCAGGGTTTATAATCCCAGCATAAGGGGGCAGAGACAGGTGAATCCCTGCAAATCCCTGGCCAGCCATACTACCTAGTCTAATTAGTGAACCCCAGGTCCCAGTGAGAGATCTATCCCCCAAAAGCAAGACAAACAGTACTTTGAACAATACCTAATGCTGATCTAATGTGTGTACATAAACACACATGAAAGCATACATACATCCCAGCTCTTGCTCACATGGGCATTAAGGTCAGTTACATGCAGTTATTTATAATGGCCATTAAGAAAACCAGTCCACAAATCACAATCCCAGAGAACCTAGACAACAATGAGGACCCTAAGAGAAGACATACATAGATCTAATCTACATGAATAGTAGAAAAAGACAAGATCTCCTGAGTAAATTGAGAGCATGGGGACCTTGGAAGAGGGTTGTAGGGGAGGAGAGAAGCAGGGAGGGGAACAGAGAAAAAATGTAGAGCTCAACAAAAATCATTTAAAAATGTTAATAAAAGAAAAAAGATTATCATTTCAGGTCATAGTCTAGGACACACTGAGGGGAAGTCGAGGCAGGAAGTTAAGCAGCTAATCGCATCATATCCACAATCAAGGGCAGAGAGAAACAAAGACAAACAGGTCTAATCATGTGTACTTGCACTCAGATAGCTTGCTCCTCTCTTACAGTGCTCAGGAGCGGCCGGCAGTAAGTTGAGACTTTCTATATCAGTTAACAGTCAAGGACCCTGAGCTAGGCAATTGCTCAGTTGAGGATCTCTTCTCATGCGAGCTTAGGCTGGGTCACTACGGCATGCCTCTATTAGCCTCCAGCACAAGCTTCACACGTGGTCTTGTAGCTCAGAAGCTGAGGGATGTAGAGCTAGATAGAAGGGTACCTTACCTACCATAAGCCTTGAGACAGCATCTCCAAACTTTCTAGGCTTCAATTGCTCTCATGGTAGGTAGACAGTGGTGAGTGACTCTCTGTTAGAGACTGAAGGGGGGCAGGACAACACAGAACTCCCAGGACACAGCGCAAACAGAGCCTTAATCAATAGCACAGAGGAATCCTCGGAGGGCGCCGAGCACAGAGGTGACAGGACTTGATCGTACTAAAAGGATTTTTCCCTGCCAGCTGCGGTCCAGACAGATGCTAGCACGCCAAGTGGGATGGCTATGGTGAGAAGCAATAGGTTCTGTTCTCAAGGCAGAATCTTCGTGACAACCTTCTGGTGGTAGAGGGTAAAAGGAAGAAAGCAGACGCGAGAACTCCAAGAATTAGTGTCTTTGTAGTTAGGGGACTGGGTGGACTTGCCAGGATCATGATGGAGAATAGCTCAGTTGGTACGGGTTTGGCAGGGTAAGAGAGAATTGACAATTCAGTTTCATCTGTTAAATGTGACATACCCAGCTGAAATCCATGAAGAAATGTCTGCTACACAGT
Organism: Microtus ochrogaster; assembly: GCF_000317375.1. Taxonomy (NCBI): domain Eukaryota; kingdom Metazoa; phylum Chordata; class Mammalia; order Rodentia; family Cricetidae; genus Microtus; species Microtus ochrogaster. The sequence continues at coordinate 127,601 of NC_022028.1, read as the reverse complement.
TGAAAATATATTCAAATCTGAGGTGGGGCAGTGACTCAGTTGGGAGATTATTCGCCTAGTATTTGCAAGGTCCTAGGTTTAATCCCCACTGCTGCATTTACCAGGCACGATATACCTGAAATCCCAGCACGCAGGAGGTGAAGGCAGGAAAACCAGATGTTCAAGGCCATACTCAACTACAGTACATGTTCAAGGCCAGTGTGGGCGAAACAAGACTCTGTCTTAAAAAGAAAGGAAGGAAGGGAGGGACAGAGGAAGCGAGGGAGGGAGGGAGGATACACATCACGACTCTCAAGTCCTTGGCTGGAGACATCAGCATCCACAAGGAGTTAACGGCTGGGACCAGCTGAGATCCCCACAGTCTCAGGGCCCCTCATGCTTTAAGAACTCAGAGAAGTAAGGAAGCCACTGGAGTAATTCTCCTGCGGCAGCTATGTGACGGGACTTGTTTCTGGAAGTCAATTAAAGAAGCTCGTCACTGAGGATGGGAGAAGTTACACTGTCGACTGTTTGCGTGCACAGGCTCCTCCTCCTCTCTCTATCTGCGTTTTCTTTTCAAATTCCAAGAAGAATCCATTCTAGGAAACAGGTCTGAAGGTATCCGTACGTCTTTACTATCTGTGTATTCTGTTAAGTTGGCAGACTCTCGAGTTACTCTGCTGGCTTGGTTCAGGATATCTGGGCTCCTCTGGAGAAAAATATCAAGTTTCTGGGTTGATTCCCAGAAGCAACCTTGGGGAAATTTAAGGGAGCTCTCTGGTCTCCCACTGCACGGGCCTCTCCTGTGTCTGTGGTACTAGAGAGGACAGAATGTCTGCACTCGTCATCGTGGCCTGTGAATCACCCTCTCTAAGCCATTAAAAATTCATACTTCTAAGTAAATCCTGTTTCCACATGTTGCATTAAACATCTGAGGTGACTTCAGGCAAAATAGTAAACCCCTGAATTCTTCCTACAAAGTAAGAATAACTTGTGAGCTGAGTTGGGTCTCCTGGGGGCAGATCTAATTTAAAGCTGCTTTTTAAAAATCTTTAAAAATTATTCACTATTTCTTTAGGTAAAAGGCACATGACAGAAAGTTAGGATATAATGATGATTAAGTAATAAACATGTAACAGATCTCACTTCAGTATCTAAGTAATAGATGTCATACCCTAAGTCATTTCAAAGTTTAAATGATTCCCCTTTCCTAAACCAGGAGGCAGAGCTTAAACTTCAGTCATAAGAAGAGAGAGAGAGGGATGGTGCAGTTCATCAGCAGGGCTGTTTCTGCTCTTTTTAGAAATAATGGTAAGAAGTCGAGATAGGAACCAAGACAGATAGGGGCGTTTCTCCAGCCAGATAAAAAGTTTCTAAAAGTCAGTTGTCAAAACAAATTCGTTCCCTCTGGGAAACACGAAGAGAGGTTAAGACTCACCCAGCAGAGCCAAGCCTTTCTCTTTCCTCCTCCAAAGCAACACCAGATTCAATTAGAATGACCAGAACAGCTAGTTTTGTCTTAGAGAAATGGCAGAGAGAGAGATGAGCCAGTCTGTATGCTGCTGGCCTTTCGTCAACTTGACACAAGCTAGGATCATCTGAAAGGAGGGAACCTCAACATAGAAAACACCTTCATCAGGTTGGCCTGCGGGCAGCTCAGCTAGGGTATTTTCATGATTAATGCTGGATGTGGGAGGGCCCAGCCCACTGTGGGCAGTGCCTCCCGAGGGTTTGTGTGCCGGGGTTGTATAAGAAGCAGGTTGATTATGCAATAAAGAGCAAGCCACATGTGACCACTGACACCAAGTAGAGTCTCAGGGGTGGAGGGGTGGCTCAGCAGTTGAGAGCATTTCCTGCTCCTGCAGAAGACCGGGGTTTGGTTCCTAGCGCCCATATCTGATAGTCACAGCTGCCAGAGACTCTAGCTCCAGGGCATCTGATGCCTCTGGTCTCTGCAGGCATCTGCATATACACGCAGAAACAAGCGCACAGACAGGTACATGCTTATATGCATGTGCACACATTTATAACATAAAGGTATTTTAAAAAACTACCTACGGAAGAAGCATATTAGACTTGTTTCGACTGCTTAGGATAGGAAGTTCTGGTTAATTAAGGAGAAGAGTAGAGTCCTTGAGGCTGCGGAGAAATTAGTCGCAGGGCCAGAGGCAGTGGGAATGTGTGAAATTCTGGCTAGAGGACAGGCACATGGGAACAAGACAGAAACACAAGCCAGTGTGGCAAAGCTTCATGAACACGGGGGTACTTGCTGCTCAATAGTAAGTCATCAGGACCTAGCAGATGCTTGGTTAGAGCGAACCTGAGGGAAGGCTGTCTCTTGGGTGGCTAAAGTAACAGGGAGCAAGGCTGCAAAGACAACTAGAACTTGCCTTCATCCTGACAGGAAGCTTAAAGCCAGTGGCACAGTGTGTGCTGAAGGAAGAATAGTAAGATTTCCAAGGAGAGAGTAGTTAGTGAGAGAGAAATTGTATCTTGGCCCTGTCTTCAGTGGGTACAATGTGGAAGGAGAATAAGCCATGATGTTCCTATGATGCTTTCAGAATAATCAGAAAAAAGATATCCTTTGATTCGTATGCTCTATTTTTGCAAAACAGACAAATCTGCAACCATGAGACAAGAGTGCCGGAGTTCAGCTTCCCCAGTGCCGAAGGTTTAAAAATTCTTGAGAAGGAAAACATGGCAAAAAAAGGGGCGAAATCCCCGTGGATCTTTACTTATCACTATATAGCACCGGGCATCAGGGCTCAGGGGGAAGAGAGAGGAGAACGAGACCCCAGGCTGCTGCCTCTTCTGATTCCTCCTGGCTCTGGCAGCGCCTTTGTCAGAAAGGGCTTGGTATCTATAGGAACATTCTGGAAATGATGGCATCATCACCACACACTCTCAAGGAGCTGTGTGCTGCCAAGTGGGTGCCTGTCACAGGGGAACATCAACATACTACAGTGAGAAAATCTTGTCTCAGACCTTACAGTCAGAGCCGGCTCTGTTAGGTAAGCCACCCAACATCTAACACAAGGCCTGTTTGCCTGGGAAGGCCAAATGTAAATGAAAATCCTTTCTCTCAGTGTTCTGGGCTACAGGAAGAAAGGGAACAGCCATAGGAAGAGTCCTGTTCTCTTGGACTCCTACAGGATCTTATGAAACACACATACACAAACGTGCACACACATGCACATCAATCACAGAGCTAATATTCATAGTAATGCATAATTAACAACATTATCCGGAACAGGACATTGAGTAAAATCAAATAGTCCCGATTCAGAAAAAGTTCCCCATCGACACACAGAAATAACAAGGACAGCTACCCATTAGTGAGCCTCAAGAGTTGTATGGGCTACAGTCAGTTGAGTGACAGGAAGCCTTGGTTTGCACACAATTACAGCTTCCAAGCCCAAGTCTACTGCTATTTCTGCTTTTCAAGTTCTTCTTCCCTCCACCTGCCCTACCCAGAATGGGCATAGGACCGCCATGCTCTGCACCTATAGCATCCATTGAGGTCACTGCAGAAATGTGTCCAGGGCAACTCAAGAGAGTGGAGCTTTCACTTGAAAGTTTCATCAGCTCCAGGGCTGGAGAGACGGCTCAGGTGTTAAAAGCACTTGCTGCTCTTGCAGGGGTCTGGATTCCGAGTTCCCAGCACCTTCATGGCAGCTTTCAGCCTTCCATAACCCCAGGTCCAGGGGATCCAGAACCCTCTTCTGAACTCCACAGGCCACACACATAAATGCAGTACACATACATACATGTAGGCTAAACACTCATACACATCAAATAAAGGCAAATTGTTTTCAAAAATTGATCCAAATGTATATTCATGTTAGAAAGATACACCTAGCTCCGTCCTTAACTTAAATGATGCAGAGCCCATCTGGAGTCTACTTGAAATGGAGATTCTCATTTCCACATCAGCGTAGGGTCTGAGAACCTGGAGTTTCTCAGGAACTCCCAGGAGATGCTGACACGACTGGGCCACAGACCTCTCTGAGCAGCAAACCTCTTTCTCGGGAACCACAGTCTGACTGCAGGGCTTCCTTTGGGTTCGCTGTCTCCACATGATTTCAACCATACCTCCCTTTCAGGAAAAGCGTGTGTGACCAATGTGTTGCTAAAGTCCCACATACGCCACAAAGCATACAAACAAGATGTTAACGCATCGAGAAGATGAGAAACAAGTGGAATGAGCACCGTTCTTCCATGACCGTCGGAAGCCTGTGTTATCCAGAGCTGACATCTCAAGGCAGGAAAGTACACTTGAAGTGGGGCTCCTTGTTACTATAGTGGAAGGCTGTGTATGTTTCAAACTATCTTTGGGTAATTCCAAGTTTCTTCAAGCTATATCTCAATATGTCTGGCACTTTAACCTCACTCTGTGCCCAACACAGGTCTTCTGTAGGAGCTGAGCCAGCCGTTTCTGTGGTGTCTGGGGATGGGTGATTAGAACAGCACTGTTATCCTAGTCTGCAACCAACGCACAGGCTTTCCAAAGCCATGCGCATATTGTATGAGTTATCTGACATTTTTATACATATGTATCACTGTACTTTGTTCATATTTACCCTATACTGTTTCCCCCAACTATCTCCCACTTCTTACTGGTCTCTTTCCTCCTTTAATGTTATGTATGTGTATACACATATATGTGTATATATATGACCAACACACACAGAAGTGCATACATATGTACATATGTAGAATGTATACACACACACATTCTGTAATAAGAGAAAACACAAAGGGGTTGGGCATATAACTCAGTGGTTAATCATGTGTACTGCTCTTGTAGAGGACCCTAGTTCAGTTCTCAGTATCCACATCAGCTGGTTCACAACTACCTAGAACTCCCGTTCCAGGGACTCGCTACCTCTATCCAACACAGGTGCACCTACGCACCCATACACAAATGCAGACACACGCAGGTACCCACACCTACACACCATACACAAATGCAGATACACACAGGTACCCACATCTATGCGCCCATACACAAATACAGATACATGCAGGTACCCACACCTAC
>NC_022028.1:114984-121890 GCF_000317375.1 Microtus ochrogaster | reverse complement strand
TATGCGCCCATACACAAATACAGATATATGCAGGTACCCGTTCCTATGCACCATACACAAATACAGATACATGCAAGTACCCACACCTACGCACCCATACACAAATGCAGATATACACAGGTACCCACTCCTACTGACCCATACACAAATATAGACACATACATACAATTAAACTGCTGTGATTAATTATAAATTCTAAGAATATTTTTAAAAGAGAAAATGAGATATTTTGTCTGTCCTCCCTCACTTTACCATAAAAGGTTATTTTAGTTAAAATATAAATAATTCACAAATAAATTCTGCTGAGGTCTTAGCTGATCTCCTCCTAGACATTTCCAGAGACCCTGTATGGACAGGATGAGCAGGTAGCCTCTGACATCCATACCAGGCCAGGACTCCTTCAATCTAAACACCACCCAAGCTGAGTGACCAGGACTCCAGCTTCTCCCGACTTCCCCTGAAAAGGACTATCACTGTCTCTGCTCTCCCATGGTACTCCATGTGTCTCTTCCACACATTTGCTAACTACTGACCCGGCACAGTACACAGACTTCTCAAAATGACTTCAAAGCTCCAAGCAATTTACTTCTAACAACAATGTTGAACCCTGTGTTCCTGAAAATATAAGGTGAAAATTAATCTCAAATTACTATGTTAATGTAATTACAGTTTCAACAGGTTTTATGGTGAACTGTAGAAAATTACTTTAGGTTTCATATGGAAAAAATAATGTGCAAAAGTGACCATGATCATGAAGAATATTTTTTGTTACCATACATGCTATAAATTAATTGTAATAATTTATATGACATAGGGGTTGGGGATATAAGCCAGTTGGTAGAGGATGTGTTTAGCAAGTATGAGGCCCTCAGTCTGATCCCCAGCAAGGGAAAAAGATAATGCAAAGCCAACAAATTAAGCAAAGAAACAAAGAATCATGGCTCAGGAGGTATGAACAGCTGCTGCTCTTCCAGAGGACGTAAGTTCAGTCCCCAGCTCACACCATGGTAACCAGCTCCTAGGGCTCTGATGCTATCTTCTGGTGTCCACAGGCACCTGTACTCACACACACATGTACACACACACACATGTACACACACATGTGCACGTATACACACTTAAACATAAATCTTTTTAAAAATCAAGAACAAATTAAGGCATATATGAAAAGCCTAATCATAATGAACATACCATTTTATTTGGTGGCAAAATTAGGTTAGTATAATGAACTTTTTTGGCAAAGATGGCTTCCTAGGAAAGAGTGAAGTTAGGAGCTTGCCCTGCGCACTAATTCTACTGTAGGCATTCTCAACAGGAAGCAGCTTTCTCATCGGCAGGTGTCTGGCCATGTCTGCAGGCATTTGTGACTGCTACAGATAAGGGATGGGAACAGTCACAACTAGTATGTAAATGCCAAGAATGCGCAGTGAGGCAATCTGCATGGTCTTCACCATGATGCAATGGACAGGGACTCCATAGTAAGCAAACTGCTATGATTATTGCCAAAGACGGTTAAGTCATATTAAGAAGCTCCTGCAAACACGCCAATGTTCTTTGCCAGGCAAACAGGTTATTCTTCTCCAGTAAGATACAGGTTAATGTGCACAGCAATTTGAGGACTTAGCGACATTTGGCTTAAGAATGAACATGCCAAGAACACAGGTATGTTATAAACTTCCCTCTTTAGAGATGATCTCACCTTCTCTCTAAGAAAAGCTACCGATTCAGAAGTCACAGAAGGCCCCTCACCAACACATTTCATTCTGAGAGAGTGGAGAGAAAACGATGTACTTGTGGCCACAGAACGTGACCAAACCCAACAGCCAGAAAAAGAGCACCATGGAGCTCCAGAGTTCCGTGTGCATGCCAGCCTGGGGAGCAGTGTGGCCTCTGCTCTCAGACTCCCTCTGCAGAGACAAAGATGCTACAAACCCAGGACGATCCCTGCGATGCTGGCACTCCCATGAGCTCCAGGGCCTGTGAGGTCAAAGATGGTGTGTTTCTACACCAGGAGTCTTAGGTACTCTCCCCACAAGACCCCCACCCATGCCTCTTCAGTTCTGCAAAGGCGTTAGTTAATAAGTGCTGCTTCGCTTTTCTGGAATATACAGTGGGAAGTTGGTAATTAGAGAAAATAATAGTGTCTTTCTGCTACAGATGGACTAAGTACGAAACCTCAGCTGAACACATAACAATGTCTTCAACCAATGTTATAACAAAAACAACCATCATGGGGACATAGCGAGAATTAATTATGATACTTAATACATACAGCACCGTAGCAGAGGACTCTCAGAAACAGGTGTTGTATGAATACAAGTTTCTAAATTGGAATTGGAAGTCTTTGTAGTGTTGTTAGGTTCCAGCTCATGGTGGATGAATAGGAAGCAAATGGAATGATGAACCTCACTGGATCATATTTATAGCATTTATGTCTATGTAAAAATGGTTTTATCTTTCAGCCATTTAAAGTATTATAGAAAACACGTGCACAGATTAGAGAAATAATCATTACATCAAGATCTACATAACATGGAAACACTAATAATGTCCTCCGATGCGTCTGAAAGTTATTTCTCATCTGTGTCTTACTGTATTCTTATTGAGAATGTAAATTTAATTAGTGCTGGTGTTTTCCATGTCCTACTGCTGGTAACGTCCATCCAACTGGCAAAAACACGCCAGAAAGATTTAAAGTAAGACCATCTGAATTCTTAAATTTAGTACAGATAAAACATATAAATCCAAAAATCTAACACTTTAATAAAATTATCTGCAACTGAGTTACCTGTTCTGTATGCTTATAGCCTTAAGAACGGTGTCTCAGTGGTCACCTGGGACCCTTACTATGCCACAGAATAGATTTCCCTCCTAAAGAATCCATTGTTTGAAGAGTGCATGCCTGTGTAGGAGGATGGGGCCTTATTTATTTAAAAACAAACACAGACACTTCAGGGGTACCGTGATATTCATATATATTTTAACATCAACAGGAAACTCGAAGAAATGCATCTCTCCTCTGTGTGGATGCTACCTGCCTACTGTTCTTTGCCATTCCGGAATACCTGTGGGGAAAGACTGCAAACCACGCGAATGCTAATTTGAAAAAAATAAAAATAAGAACCATTGGAAGGACACAGGCAATCACCGCCAGCTCTGAGACCGGGGGAAATGAATCCCCACACAAACAAAGCACGCCTCTTCTATTTTCTCCACTTTGGAGGAAGAGAATGAAAAAATGAGGAAGACGTTTAGGAGTGTGGATTGGAAAAAACTCTCCCCTGGAGAGCATGGCTTGATGCTGGCGTATTAGGGAAAGTGCAAACACAATAATTAACAAGGAATCCTGAGACTTCAGCACACCAGAAAGGGTGTTGGCTCCTGGAGGAACCGGGAAATAAGAAGAATAAATTAGAGCAGGCTGGGTGACACCGAGCAGCTCCCGAGGGCCGTGAAGGGCAATGGGGAGTTAATCAGCTTTGACACATACCTTGGGAAGGCAGGGAACCAGTGGGCACCCTTCCTATTTCTGAATCCACATAATGAACTCCATACTGAGCAGACAGCTGCTTATTTATTCTCCGCTCAGATCCAAGAACCAAGCTTCTAGCCTCTCTTCCTGGGTTTCTCCGCTCTCTGGGAGCAAGCCTGCTGCCCTGGCTCCCCATCACAGTGCAGGCCCACTGTGTGGGATTCCAGCAACTCGCTAGCTCCAGGCCGATGCCCAGCCTTGAGTGTGAACATTTTCTAGGGTACGCTCTTATGGGTGCTTTCCCCCTCTGTGTATATTCTTGAATTATGAACCTTTTTTCTAGAAGCCCTAGAATTCTCCCAAGAGTTAAAGTAATTGGTAAAAATTAGAGACGAAGAGAGATGAGTCCACTTACAGGGGACACTTGCAACTGTAATTTTTAAAAGAATTTTCCTTTTAGTTCCAATATAATTCTGCACTTTTCCAATTTTGCCCTTTACAAATGCCAAAGACAATGTTCCTGTTATCTTGTGGCTCATAAAAAAAGGCAACATAATGCGTTCCTGCTTCCCTTAAGGTCCACAAAGAGTTCCCTTCCGTTGAAGGGCACCCTTTAGATGGCTCCTTACAAAGAGTGAAAAATAACAGACAAACACTCTGTGGCAAATCACTGTTATTCTTGCCCATGAAAGGTAGGGTGCGTGCGTGCGTGCGTGCGTGTGTGTGTGTGTGTGTGTGTGAGACGTGAGCATGCGCGTGTGTCCATGCTGTGTGGCTTTATTATCAAGATGTCCTCTACTATTGGTAAATTAATAAGCCAAACTCAGAGCCATTTGCAATGAACGTAGGATTCTTTAATGAATAACTGTAGCTAAAATCCAAGGTATGATTTTAATATTTGAATCTTTTTTTTTTTTTGACAAGGTTTCTCTGTAGCTTTGGTGCCTATCCTGGAACTGGCTCTTGTAGACCAGGCTGGCCTCGAACTCACAGAGATCTGCCTGACTCTGCCCCCTGCCCCCAGTGTTGGGATTAAAGGTGTGCACCACCACTGCCCAGCAATATTTGAATATTTTAAAAATTAACTATTGCATATTTTTATTTTATGTAGTTGAGTGTTTTCCTTGCATGTATGTAAGTCTGATGGCAAAAGAGGGTGCTTCATTCCCTGGAACTGGAATTAGAGGAGGTTTCCAGATAAAGGGAAGCTGGGAACCAAACCTGGGCAAACCTACAGGAGCAGCAAGTGCTTTTAGCTGCAGAGCCATCTTGCCGGCCTTGGTTGTTCTTTAAACAACAATAAGGAAAAGATTCATTTTCACATTTTTATTTAAGTGTCTAAGTAAGTGTATGCCACTCATGTGCAGTATCACTGAAAGTCAGAAGAGGGCATGGGATCCCGTGGAACTGGAATTACAGGTGGGTCACTCAGCAAGGGTGCTGGGAACCTTCCTCTGGAAGGACAGTCAATCAGTGCTCTTAACCACTGAGCCACCTCACTAGTCCTGTGGGCAGAGTTTTGACTCTATTTAGTGAAAACTAAGGGGCAATGCTTGCAAGCACTCAAAGAAATGATGAGACTGCAAGGATGGGGAAGATTCAGCACGGAGGAAGGGGGGCAGCCAACACGTAAAGACAGACATCTGAGAAACCCAAAGTCCACAGCCCGTGTAAGAGAGAGCAGGCCCCAGCAGATACATGACCAGCACACCACAGTAACACAGCACAGATATCTGTGGACCCAGGAGAGCAGCCAGAAGCGTGGGTTAAAGGTCACATTTGAAAAAGAAAGTTTTTCACATAAAACTCCAAACTTCTGGCTTTTCTTGGAAAAAAAGCATGTATCTAAGAAATGGCAATGAGAACCCAGAGTATGATACCAGGTCTCTGGTTCCCCAGTCCTCACCCTGAGGAGCTGGACCCTAGAGACAACTGCATGGGCAAGCCTTGTCTTAGATGAAAGGAAGAGCTGCCAGAATTTTAGACTCTGACCCAAGAAGAGAGACTAGGAGTGAGGCCCAAATGCTTACTGAGATTTGCTTTCCTGGAAACTGCACAACAAAAAGACAAAAGAAAGGCCTTTCTCGGTATCACTTGACATGGGGCGGCTGCAGTTGACTGATTCAGGAATCTGCACTACTCGTTAAGTTCTCGGAAGGACAGACAGCTTGCCGATGGGGTCTGTCTCAGTTAGGGTTTCTATTGCTGCAACAAAACACCATGAGTAAAAAGCAAGTTGAGGAGGAATGGGTTTATTTGGCTCACACTTCCACTCTGCTCTTCATTACTGAAGGAAGTCAGGACAGGAACTGAAGCAGGAGTTCATGCAAAAGCCATGGAGCCTTGCTGCTTACTGGCTTACTCAGCTTGTTTACTTACAGAACCCATGAGGACCCAGGACCCAGAGGTGGCCCCACCCACAATGGGCTGGGCCCTCCCTCACTGATCACTAGTTGAGAAAACTCCTTCCAGCTGGATCTTATGGAGACATTTCCTTAGCTGAGGCTCCTTCTTCTCTGATGGCTCCAGCTTGTGTCAGGTTGACACAAAACCAGCCAGAGCAGGATCTGAGAGGAAAAATGTCTCAGATTCCATTATATGAAATCACTTACTAGAAATTTCAACAACCTTCGAGACCAGCCTGGTCTACAAAGCTAGTTCCAGGACAGGCTCCAAAACCACAGAGAAACCCTGTCTCGAAAAACCAAAAAAAAAAAAGAAATTTCAACAACCAACTGCACCGATCCAAAGGATTATTAGAGCAATCTGGTAGAGGGAAAGCATGATAGCATTGGCTGGACCAGCAGATGAAACAGGAGCCAATCCTTATGGATGCTGGGCGTAGCTTCTAGAGGCCTCCCCAGCCTTGCTCCAGCTCTGGGTCCCAGACTTCCACCTTTGCCCCATGGGCCAAACTTTGCATTCTCAGGCTTCAGACTCTCTCTGTTCAAATCCACTAATCTCTCCAGATACAGAGCTAACGAACAGTGCTCGACCTCCATTTCAAAGACTCTCCCATCGACACACTTCTGCCAAAGATGCAAACCAAGCCCTAAGTACTAGTCTGACATCACTATCACTGTATGTGCAGTTCACAGCCCACGAAAGGGAGGCTTCTGAAGGCCTAGAGGGAATCTCTTTAGAGTCATCTCTGTCCAGTAAAATCACTCAACACACATTTATCTTAGAAATTTAATTGCTAAGGACATTTGTTACATAAAACAATGTCGATTATCTTAGTCAACAGGCAGGTGGGCCACAGAAAGCCTCCAAAAGGACAAAGGGAGCTGCTGGTTCCCAGTATTAGTTCCCACAGATGCCTTCTTACTGATAGGCGCCTCGCCATCCTAGAAAGGACCGCACTGTAAAACCAACCAGCTCAGGTTTGAAAAGGGCTTCACAGCAGGGAAACAGTAGTCCAATCCCAGCAGAAT